>NC_092756.1:76752333-76792333 GCF_047496795.1 Chiloscyllium punctatum | reverse complement strand
TTATTATCTACAAATAGTGTTGTTTGGTTATGTCTTTGTTGTTTGTTAAAAAAACCGAGAAAGTCCAGTTGGAGCGTTCTTTTCCTTGTTTTCCCGATTGGTAATAATCCGGATTAAACTGTGTTTGGTGGCGGTTGAGATGTGTACTTTCAATTTCTAAGTGAAGTTATACCAGAGGATGGGTGGGGTATTTACCCCATCGATCTTAAATGGTTTTTTTCTTTATTCATATTGCTATTCTATGGTATATTTACTTTCTATTCTGCTTGTGTTTGTGGTACGGCTCTACCTAGAAGGAGGGAAACTGGTTGGGATGGCCAGATGCCCACTTATGGCAGTTTGGGATGGGTAGTTGCCCCCTTTGGGCAGGAGGTGAGTTTCCCTATTCAGCGCCATTGGCACTTTATATTGTGGTTTGTATTGCTTTTAATCTTTGATAGTTTTGGAGGTTTGTTAAAGGTCGTGGTTTCAGTTTATGTAGTTTTTATATGTGATGGATCATATGACATTCAGTCTCAGTGATTTGTGGTTCGTGTTCCTCCTCTCTGGAATTTAAATGTTACTGTAGAAGGTTATGGCTAATGACTTGATTAAATGTTGAACCTGGAATATCAAGGGAAGTCGAGGAGAAAGTGTGGACTGCAGATGCTGGTGATCAGAGCTGAAAATGTGTTGCTGGAAAAGCGCAGCAAGTCAGGCAGCATCTCAAGGAACAGGAGAATCGACGTTTCGGGCATCAGCCCTTCTTCAGGAATCAAGGGAAGTCTCTCACCAATTAAGAGGAAGAAGGTATTTTTGAGTCTTAGAAAGGAGAAAGTGGATATTCCTTTGTTACAGGAGACGCACTTGAATGACAGGGAGCATTTGAAACTACAGCAGAATGGCCTTGATCAGGTTTACTTCACATCATTTAATACCAGAAGGAGGGGAGTGGCTGTATTGGTGAGGAGGAATCTCCAGGTTAAGTTACTAGAGTGTGTTAAAAACACACACACACAGGAGGTTTGTAATTCTTATAGCCTTGATAAATGGGAAAAATATGGTTTTTAAATGTTTATTCCCCTCCAGCTCATCCCCTCAAGTTTTTGTTTTCTAAATTGATCAGTCTGGAGTCCTGGCATATCATTATAGGGGGAAATTTTAACTGTCTCATGGATCCCACAGTACAGAGGTTGCCCAAAGGCCCCCCCACCACGATACCCTCTATACAAACTAAACAATGAGTGGATCTGTGTGTGGAGTGAGGGTTGGTGGACATCTGGAGGTGTCTCCACCCTACAGGCAGGGATTTTACGGTTTTCTTTTCCAATCCACATAGATGTCACACCAGGATTGATTTTTTTCCAATCCCCGAGGCAACCCTGGACTTGGTGGCACCTTGTACGATCAGTAATATTGCCATCTCTGATCACACTCCAGTGTACCTGTTGGTTAAGATTAAGGACGTTACAGTGGGTCCAAGGCACTGGCAAATGGATCCCTTTATCCTCAAGGATAATACATTTGTGGAGCATTTCTCTCGGGAATTTTGGGCTTTCCTAGACATTAACTCACACTCGGTTAGTAGCCAATCCTTCCTTTCGGAAATTGCCAAAGCCTTTGCCAGTGGGTCAGTTATTTCCTACTCTGCCAGTAGGAGGCGGAAGAAGGGTGAGCAGCAGCATCTCCTTGAAGCACTGTTGAAGGCAGCTGAGAAGGCCTACTTTGACAGGCCCTCGTTGGTCAAGTTACAGAGGATGACGGCGCTGCGGTCTGCATTGAATTCCGTGCTCACGCAGACAGCAAAGAATGAGCTTCCTTTTGCAAAGCAAAGGTTATATGATCATGGAGACAGGTCTAGCAAATACTGAGCATATCTCACTAGGAAAAGGAGAGCCCCTCAAGCCATTACGGTGATTAGGGAAGGGTCTGGGAACCGAACGTGTGACTCCAAAAAGATTAATGTGTCATTCCAGAGATTTTACTCTAAGTTATACCAATCTGAGGTTTGTGAGAAGGGGTGGGCCAAAATAGAGGCTTTATTCAAGGATCTGGAGCTCCTGGATGTGACCCCTGAACAAGAGTCTTTTCTCAATGCCCCTTTATCAGAGCAAGAGGTGCAGGAGGCTGTGAAGCAGCTTCAGAGTGGTAAGGCACCCGGTCCTGATGGACTTCCCAGCGAATTCTAGAAGGAATTTATAAACATATTGTCAGGCCCGATATTCAACATGTTTAATGACCCACACAGCCATGTTTGTCTCCTGCCATCTCTGAGAGAGGCCAGTATTTCGCGAATTCTTAAAAAAGGGAAGGTCCCGGGGGACTGTGCTTCTTACAGGCCCATTTCACTCTTAAAGGTGGACTTTAAAATCCTCTCCAAGACCCTTGTGTTCAGGCTGGAGACTGTGTTACCTTCTATTGTTAAAGAGGACCAGACGGGCTTCATAAAGGGCCGCAGATCCTCCAATAATGTTAGGAGGCTGCTTAATGTAATTCAAGTGTGTCAACTACAGTCAATATAGGGATTGGTGATTTCTCTAGATACAGAGAAGGCGCTTGACCGAGTTGAGAGGGTGAACCTTTTCTATACTCTGGAGCGGTTTGTTTTGGGTGAAGTTTTTATAAGATGGGTAAAGGTTCTCCACAATGACCCTCTCACTGCAATCATCACCAACAGGGTGTGATCAAGCAATTTTAACATTTTTGGGGTCAGCCGGCAGGTCTGTTCCCTTTCCCCACTGCTTTTTACAGTGAGGATTGAATCATTGGTGGAGGGCATTCATAGGGATCCCAATATATCAGCTCCAGACGTGGGGTCACATTTACATCAGAGTTTATTGTATGTGGACGATGTCCTCATTCTTTTGTCAAATTGAGCAGTTTCAGTACCTCGTCTGTTAGCATGCATCTGTGTGTTTGGCATCTTTTTGGGGGACAAGATTAATCTTGCAAAATCAGAGGCTATGCCTCTGGGTGGTCTTATGAAAGTGTTAAGTCTCGAGGGTGAATATCGATTCCCATTTAAATGGTCACAGGGGGGTTTTGTGTATTTGAGCATGTTCATTACTCCAGTTCTGAATCGGCTGTTCAATGCCAATTTTGTTCAATTATTTGACAAAATCAAAGAAGACCTTCAAAGATGGAGGTGCTATTGCCATAACCCAATAGTTATCGATACTGTTAAAGCACGGAGGGCAATTCGGCAGAGGGAAGGCAATATTGGCAAGACATCTTCTCTTACACCGGGTATGCCGGGTTTTCAACCGGGTATGATAGATTCAGGATCCAAACATTGGGCAGTTAGGGGTGTGTCTTGTGCGGGTGATTTGTTTGTGGGAGACACAATGATGTCCTTCGATCAGTTCGCACAGAAACACAAGCTACCGAACAGGGACCTCTTTTGTTTATTTCAAGTTAGAGATTTTATTCAAACAAAGACGAAACTTTTGACTGATCCCTCCAAGTCCGAGATAGAGAGAGGGGTGATTTAGCCCCATATCCTGCAGACTCCACAAAGTTCTGTACTTTTCTGACACAACATCCCACCAAACCCAACACAGACCTGGGGACGCTTCCAGGGGAGATGAGAAACCGACTTGACATCAGAGAAAGAAGATCAGCCATGAAGACAAGGCTTAAAAGTTAGCCATCCCAGATGGGACTTGAACCCACAATCCCAGGCTGAGGAGGTCAGTGCCTTATCCATTAGACCACTGGGGCCACATGTGTAAAGTTAAAATGGCAGCCTGTAAATACTGCACCCTGAACCTCTCATATTGTGTTCTTCTCTGAGTTTTAGACTCACACTGATTGGTTGTTCCCCCTTCCATCTCACGCTAAATCATTGGCTGCTTGATAAAATTGATCTTACCTCACATTTCTCCCCAAATGGACAGATGAGAAATCCACCAAACTCCAACTTTGCACAACTCAAGTCTGGGGAAAATGGAGCAGACAGGAAAATAGCAAAGGGCTCAATGTTATTTTGTGCAGCACTTTCAAGATATTTGCAGTTAGTGAGAAAGGAGGAAGTAGAGATGTTGCAAAACGCTGCAGTGAGGACAATTCAACAGGATCTTAGCAGGCATTCAGCCCATTGGGGCTGTGCTGTCTCTTTCAGACAATTCACCCCAAGATCTCCCAAACCCTGGAATTACCTTGTGAAAGTTTCTACTAAAGAGCATTTTCCATAATCTCGAAGCAGGCAAGTGAGTTTTAACGGAGCAGTTGAAAAATCCAGTCAATTTGGATTGAGATGGAGTTGATATGGGATGAAAATCAGCCACCACAATCACCAGGCTTAAAACGTCAACACCCCAAAAGGGATTTGATCCTCCAATCCACTACATCAGAAGCTACAGTCTTACCCATTAAGCCACAAAAACTCAGTGACAATACTCTACTGGGAATAGTTGATCTTAAACGAGTGCTACAGCCGAGCATATTCCAAGATCTGTCACGACACACTGAGGGATACACTAAAGTTTCGGGCAGCTGCTGCCAAGGTGTAACAGGGAAACAACACAGTCTCAGGTCTTTCTGACAAATGATCACATCGTCCTTTCAGTTCTCAGACCCTCTTGGTGCCTGACAATGAACAGAGAACATTTCCTGCCCAAGTACAAAATGCCGGTTTTTTTTCACGACACAGAACTTTGAGAAATGTCAAAATTCCAGTGCTTTGTTGGTTCTTTTCTCTCTGCATAGACTGTACACAAGTGATTTAGAACCTTTGTCTGCATTTCTATTTGATTTTTTATGAATAAAGTATATTTTTAAAATAAACAAAATCTGGAGAGAGAGAGATCTGCCCTAACTTGCGAGACACCCCTTTGTGGAAGAGAGCCAGCCCTATATCGGGACAGGAAGGAGATTCCAATGGCCCAGCATGGATTGTTCCAGTTAATACCCTCGCGTCCTTGACCACAAAGTGAAGTGGGAGATGGCACAGGGCAGGGTGACACTAGGCACACGGACACACAAGATGGCCGCTGAGCCATAAGTTGACCACTTGGCACACAAGATGGCCGCCGGACCACAATATGGAGAGACACAGCAGAGCAAACACAGACACTGCCTGTTGCCACCAGAATGCCAACACAATGCACTCACAACCAAGTTGATTAGTTTAAGGCGGATGGGAGAGACAATACACATGAATAACATACACTGCCCGCCGAAGGGTCTGGGTCAGACAACACCTTTGATAGAAATGCTAACTGTCAGATACAGCCTCAATACAGAGTGATAATAGCCAGGGCTGCAGTAATCGGCCTTCTCAGGAAGAGCGATTAGCGCCTATTACTACAGCAACAAACTTCCGCGCAGACGCTGAAACTGACAACAACTGCACTGAAATTAACAAAGGCCACACTGGAACTGACAATAACTGCACCAAAACGTTCAAGGATTCCGCAATGTTTACAATAAACAAGCCATGTTACAGAGACAATAACCTCATCACTGACCTATTATATCACAAAATGTATCACAGTATCTTGACCATGTGCTCCGGGTTGAGAGAAGAATCACAGCTGACCACTGTGCTGTTGGTGCTGCTCTCTCCCCGGAGCTCCGGGATTTCCTTGGACAATAAACTCTGTTGGTGAACCCCGACTCTGACTCAGGGGCTGGTGATTTTCAGCAGTTGCCTTCCCACAAATGTTCTCTGTTCATTGTCAGGCACCAAGAGGGTCTGTGAATTGAAAGAATGATGTGATAATTTGTCAGAAAGACCTGAGACTGTGTTGTTTCCCTGTTACACCTTGGCAGCAGCTGACCGAAACTTTAGTGTATCCCTCAACATATCATCTGAGATATTGGAACATGCTGGGCTGTAACGCTCGCTTGATGCCAAGACTTTACACTGGCAAATGGCTATGTGTGCCCTAGTAGCATATTGGGTAAACCACTGTCCTCCTAAGTGTGGGATTGTGGGTTTAAATTCCCTCTGGGCTGCTCACGTTTTAAGCTTGGTCTTTGTAGCTGACTTTTGGCCCATGATTCCTGAAGAAGGGCTGATGCCCGAAACCTCGATTCTCCTGCTCCTTGGCTGCTGCCTGACCTGCTGCGCTTTTCCAGCAACACATTTTCAGCTCTGATCTCCAGCATCTGCAGTCCTCACTTTCTCCTCGACTTTTGTCCCATGCCAACTTTATCACGATCCAAATTGACTGCATTTTTCAACTACTCTGTTCAAAATCACTGTGCCTGTGTTGAGATTATGGCGAATGATGTGAAATAGAAACTTGCACAAGGCAATTCCAGGATTTGGGAGATCTTAGGGAGAATTGTCAGAAAGAGACAGCGTAGCCACAATGGGCTGAATGCCCGCTAAGATTCTGTTGATTTAGAACATAGAACATAGAACATAGAACAGTACAGCACCGAACAGGCCCTTCAGCCCACGATGTTGTGTTGATCATTGATCCTCATGTATGCACCCTCAAATGTCTGTGACCATATGCATGTCCAGCAGTTTCTTAAATGTCCCCATTGACCTTGCTTCCAGAACTGTTGCTGGCAACGCATTCCATGCTCTCAAAACTCTCTGTGTAAAGAACCCGGCTCTGACATCCCCTCTATACTTTCCTCCAACCAGCTTAAAATTATGACCCCTGGTGTTAGCCATTTCTGCCCTGGGAAATAGTCTCTGGCTATCGACTCTATCCATGCCTCTCATTATCTTGTATACCTCAATTAGGTCCCCTCTCGTCCTCCTTTCCTCCAATGAGAAAAGTCTGATCGCAGTCAACCTCTCTGCATAAGATAAGCCCTCCAGTCCAGGCAGCATCCTGGTAAACCTCCTCTGAACCCTCTCCAAAGCATCCACATCTTTCCTATAATAGGGCGACCAGAACTGGACACAGTATTCCAAGTGCGGTCTAACCAAAGAAAGCATTTGTCCTCAATGCAACTTTTTCCAACATCTCCACCTACTTCCTCCCCACTAACTGCAAATATCTTGAAAGCGTTGTACAAAATAACATTGAACCCTTTGCTATTTTCCTGTCTGCTCCATTTCCCTCAGATGTGAGTTGTGCAATGTTGGAGTTTGGTTGGTTTCTTGTCTGTCCGTTTCGGGACAAATGTGAAGTGAGATTGATTTATCAAGCAGCCAATTTTTTAGCATGAGATGGAAGTTGTAAAAAAGAATCAGTGAGAGTATAAAACTGAGAAAAACACAATATGAGCCATCAGGGTGCAGTATTTAAAGGCTGCCAGTTTAACAGCAAACATGTAGACCCAGTGGCCTAATGGATAAGATATTGGGCTCGTAAACCAGGGATTGTGGGGTCAAACCCTATCCTGACTGGCTAACTTTCATCGGTTTCCCTCTCTGAACTTTACTTCTAATCTACATTATAAACATCCCCATGTCTGCATTCAGTTGATGGGAAGTGCTGTCCAACATGAACTTGCACAAAGTTGTCGGGGATCTGCAGGATTGGGTCGAAATTGCCTGAAAGAGACAGCAGAGCCACAATGGGGAAAGAACTGCTGAGATTGTCCTGGAGCTGGCATGGTGACTCGCAGTGTCAGGGACCTGGCTTTGATTCCTCCCTTGGGTGTCTGTTTGTGTCGAGTTTGCACATTCTCTCCATGGGGAACTCGGAGTGCATTGTGTTCCTCCCACAGCCCAAAGATGTGTAGGTTCGGTGGATTGGTTTTGGGGAATGCAGGGTGAGAGGATAGGGATTGGGCCTGGATGGGATGCTCTTCAGAGGCTGAGTGTGGACTTGCTGGGGTGAATGGCTTGTCCCCCTCACTCTAGGGCTTTTCTGAAACAAGTTTGGAGTCGGTGGTCAGAGCTCTGCTGCAGATCCCAGTGAAGGCTTTGCTAAGGGATTGGCATCCAGGTGTGTGTTCATATCCTTCTTTTCCCTGATCTTCCAGAATGTTCTGTAGCTTTGGCCAAAGGGGTCATGAGCTGGGTTCACATCATCCAATGGGGTCACATTGCCAAGTGTTCGACAACGGATTTCCTCAGACTGACACTTCCAGTCATTGAGTCATAGAGATGTACAGCACAGAAACACACCCTCGGTCCAACCCGTCCATGCTGAACAGATATCCCAACACAATCTAGTCCCACCTGCCAGCACCCGGCCCATCTCCCTCCAAACTCTTCCTATTCATATACCCATCCAGATGCCTTTTAAACGATGTAATTGTACCAGCCTCCACCACTTCCTCTGGCAGCTCATTCCACACACACACACCACCCTCTGCCTGAAAAAGTTGCCCCTTAGGTCTCTTTTATATCTTTTCCCTCTCACTCTAAACCTAAACCCTCTAGTTCTGGAGTCCCCCACCCCAGGGAAAAGACCTTGGCAGTTTACCCTATTCATGCTCCTCATGATTTTATAAACCTCTGTAAGGTCACCCCTCAGCCTCCGATGCTTGGATCCTATCCTTAGAGGAACTGGTATCAGCTTTCACTGCTGTGACTCTGTGTTCAACCTCATCCGTCCTCTTTTCCAGGTCTCCCAGCTGCTGTTCATGCTTCTGCAGCATGATCGAGATCGGGGCCAGCTTCACCTCTATCTGCTTCCCCAACATCTCGCGAGATTTCGTGAGCTCCTTCCCCAGGGCCTGGTAGGTAATCGAGTCCGAGGATCCTGCAGGCTGGGCCGGGGGCCTGCCCCCGGACACTGCTCCTCCCTTCTTCAACATCCCTGGACGATGAAAACGCAGGTAAGTTGATTTTTTACAATGTCCTGGGACTCCACAATCTTTTCAGAGTCCCAGGATATCGTGATGGTCCGGATTGGGTGGGATAGAAATTCTTCCCCCTTGTGCTGTGGTGCGAAGCTCTGCAACATGATCGTCTGAGATCACCGCCATCTTGGATCCCCAGAGTGCAGTGAGAGAATAAAACTCAGAAAAACACACAATGAGAGGTCAGGGTGCAGTATTTAAAGGCTGCCATTTATGTTTTATATGTGCAGCCCCAGTGGCCTAATGGATAAAGCATTAGCCACCCTAAACCAGGGATTGTGGGTTCAAGTCCCATCTTGGGTGTCTGAATCTTCCTTATGTGTCATTAATCTGTAATCCACTTTGCAAACATCTCCATGTCCACATTCAGTTGATGGGATGTGGTGTCCCATGTGAACTGAGACAAAACTTTTGGGGATCTGCAGGATTAAGGCTGAATTCCCTGAAAGAGACAGGACAGTCACAATGGCTGAAAACCTGCTGAGATTCTCCTGGGGATGGCATGGTGGCTCAGTGGGTAGCACTGCTGCCTCACAGTGTCAGGGACCTGGCTTTGATTCCTCCCTTGGGTGTCTGTTTGTGTCGAGTTTGCACATTCTCTCCATGGGGTACTCCGGGTGCTTTGGTTTCCTCCCACAGCCCAAAGATGTGCACGTTCGGTGGATTGGCTTTGGGGAATGCAGGGGGAGAGGATAGGGGTTAGGCCTGGCTGGGATGCTCTTCAGAGGGTCAGTGTGGATGTGATGGTCTGAATGGCCTCCTCCCACCCCACTCTAGGGCTTCTCTGAACAAGTTTGGAGCAGATGGTCAAAGGCCCAGTCAAGGCTTCGTGAAGGGACTGCCATCCAGGTGTGTGTCCCTATGCTCCTTTTCCCTGATCTTCCCGAATGTTCAAATCAACCTCATCACATTAAAGATATTTGTTTCTTGTCTTAATGAGAAGGGATTTGCCTTCAAGAGCACAAAGGTTTTGGATGTTGTCTCTTGAGGTTTGCTGATGAAACCGTTGATGTGCAGGGCCAACTGTAGATAATGGCAGAGACACTCTCCAGTGGTGACTGTCAGCGTTACCAGTCGTGAAGACTTCATCCAAGAAACTGACGGTGATCTTGACCGCAGTCTCACCACGGCCTGCAAATCACAATCGGCTTAACCAGACTCAAGATCTAAAGAGAAACCAAGAACATCTCACCGATATTACCATGAAGGTTGGTCCCAGCAAAGGATCAACAGCAAGACCGCAAAAACACATTTCATATCTCTCTCTGCTGGAACATTCTGCTGTCTTTCTCCATTGAAATAATATCCAGCTGCTTTATTCTTCCTAACAAAGTGTATGACCTCACACATTCCCACATTGTCTTTCATTTGCTGCGTTTTTGGCTACTCCCTTAACCCATCCATCTCCCTCTGTAAACTCTGTGAGTCAGCCTCAGCAGTTGCCTTCCCACAAATGTTTGTCCAATCTGTGGATGTGGCACTCCAAGTTCTCCAACAATGGCCTAACTACCTTACCTCTCCAACATAGCCTCCTTGCAATTGTATTCAATACCTTGACTAAGAAAGGTAAGGGCCCAAATGCATAGCCACAGCCACATCAGTTCCAACCTTGAACACCCAGATTTCAATCATTTCCATTGACATATTGGACCTTATCATAAAGACCAAACATGCAGGTAATCTGGGGTTCAGCTGGTAATGTTGACAGAATATAGCTTAGACTGACACCAACACAATCAAAACAGAAGCTGCTTTGTCCATAGATTGGCAGCTCTATCTGTTGGAGCCCCAGTGATCTCATGGGTAAAGCAGTAACTTCCTAATCCAGAGATTGTGGGCTCAAATCTTATTTGGGGTTTTGATTTTGTTGAAATCTTCACTGTGCAGCTGATCTCAATCCTGTGTGGTCACGTGACCATGGGAACAAAATCAGGCATTCTCAATTGATCCTCAGCAGGAGAAATTTGACCTGACAGAAAATTGTCCAAACTAAATTAAACAGCAGCTATCAGCTCCAGAGAACAGTGCAACTAAGATCAAAGAGTTACAAAGATTCAAGAAGAACCAGTTCCAACCAGACTGAGGGTTGTATATTGGAGAAGTGTCAGCCTGAGACAATCCACTTGAAAGCTCCTGGCTTGACAACAGTTAAGTGTATTGGTGTGACCCCATTGGATGATGTGAACCCAGCTCATGACCGTATTGGCCAAAGCCACAGAAGATTCTGGAAGATCAGAGAAAAGTAGGGTAGGAACACACACCTGGATGGCAGTCCCTTCGCGAAGCGTTGACTGGGCCTTGCAGTGGAGCTCTGACCATCTGCTCCAAACTTGTTCAGAGAAGCCCTAGAGTGGGGTGGGAGGAGGCCATTCAGTCCATCATGTCCCCACTGACACTCTGAAGAGCATCCCATCCAGGCCCAACCCCTATACTCTCACCCTGCACTCCCCAAAGCCAATCCACTGAACCTGCACATCTTTTGGACTGAGGGAGGAAACCAAACCACCGGAGTACCCCATGGAGAGAATGTGCAAACTCGACACAAATAGTCACCCAAGGGAGGAATCAAAGCCAGGTCCCTGACACTGTGAGGCAGCAGTGCTACCCACTGAGCCACCATGCCATCCCCAGGAGAATCTCAGCAGGTTTTCAGCCATTGTGACTATGCTTTCTCTTTCAGACGATTCACCTCAATCCTACAAATTCATGCAAAACTTGCGCAAGAAGATGTGGGGCACCACTTCCCATCAACTGAATGCAGACATGGAGATTTTCCCAAAGTAGATTAAAAATCAAGTTGACAAAGGGCAAGTGACTGACACCCCAGATGGGACTCGAACCCACAATCCCTGGCTTAGAAGGCCAGTGCCATATCCATTAGGCCACTGGGGCCACACAGCAGGCTGAAAATCACAGCCTTTATGTACTGCACCCGACCTCTTATACTGTGTGTTTCTGAGTGTTATCCTCTCACTGATTGTTTTTGACCCCTACCATCTCATGCGAAATTGTTGGCTGCTTGATTAATCAATCTCACTTCCCATTTGTCCCCAAACGGACAGACGAGAAAATCAACCAATCTCCAACTTTGCACAACTCAAGTCTGAGGAATATGGAGCAGACAAGAAAATAGCAAAGGGCTCAATGTTACTTTGTGCAGCACCTTGAAGATATTTGCAGTTAGTGGGGAAGGAGTAAGTGGAGATGTTGCAAACAGCTGCATTGAGGACAAATCAACAGACACGTATCGTCCTTGAGACCCTTCGGGAAAAGGAGAGGGCGGATCCTGTCGAGCGGTTCCCTGAGCAGACTGTCAAAGCCATTTGGCAGAATGCCTCATCGCCAGAACTTTCCAACAAGCACCAAGACATGGCTTGGCTGGTGGTGAGAAGGGCTCTGCCTGTGAGATCCTTTATGCACGCCTGGACTCTCTGCCGCACCGCACGCTGCCCTCGAAGTGGCTGCGGGGGGGACGAGACTGTCACACATCTCCTTCTGGAATGTGCCTATGCAGAGGAAGTCTGGAGAGGAATGCAGTGGTGCTTGTCGAGGTTCGTCCCGAGCAGCACCGTGACGCGGGACTCCGTGCTCTACGGCCTGTTCCCCGGGACTCACACCAAGATGAACATTAACTGCGCCTGGAGGATCATCAACTCGGTGAAGGACGCTCTCTGGGCGGTCCAAAACCTGTTGGTCTTCCAGCTGAAGGAGTTGACCCCGACCGAGTGTTGCAGACTGGCACATTCCAAGGTCCAAGACTACGTGCTGAGGGACGCGCTGAAGCTTGGGGCAGCTGCCGCCAAGGCGCGGTGGGGAAAGACCATCGTGTAAGATCGGCCTGCCTAAAGAAGAACAGGGGGCCCATGCAGATGTTTTTTTGGGCTCTGCTGATGCCTCAGCCAAATATATGTATATGTACAAGATTGAAAAATGCACAGGATTGTAAATGACAAGGATAAATTCGAATCTGTGTTTGTAAATATGGACATATGTATGGCATGATCAAATGCACAGACCATCAAATCATTTTATGAATAAAGTATATTTTTGAAATAAAAAAAAAGAGGGAGGAAACCAAAGCACCCGGAGGACCCCATGGGGGGGAATGTGCAAACTCGACACAAACAGACACCCAAGGGAGGAATCAAAGCCAGGTCCCTCACACTGAGGCAGCAGTGCTACCCACTGAGCCAACATGCCATCCCCAGGAGAATCTCAGCAGGTTTTCAGTCATTGTGACTGTGCTGACTCTTTCAGACAATTCACTCTTATATCCTGCATATCCTCAACATTCTGTGTTTTTCTGACACAAGGTGCCACCAACCCAACACCGAGCTGGGGACCTTTCTAGAGAAGATGAGGAATTGACTTGACTTCAGACAAAGATCAGCCACGAAGACAAGGGTTAAAGGTCAGACACCCAAGATGGGACTTGAACCCACAATCCCTGGCTGCGGAGGCCAGTGCCTTATCCATTAGGCCACAGGGACCACATATGTGATATTAAAATGGCAGCTTTTAAGTTTTGTTTTCCAAGAACACACTGACTGTGGCTCAGCCAGCACAGAGTCAGTGCCCTGGACTGAGGGGATTCTAAATCTCCAGGTTATATATGTTTTTCTCTTTACCCCGGCACTGCTGCCTAACTGTGGTAGTGCTTATATTTTCCCCAGCCCCCATGTTGTGTGTGTGCAGGTGTGAGACACAGTGAAAGACAACAGATGGACAAATCTTTATTCAATTCCCACCATCAGGAAGAAAGGAAACACCCGAGTGGCCAGTGACAAGCATCAAAGGGCAATGCTGTGTGACCAAACAGTGAGGGGGAGGGCACTCTCTGAACAGGTCAAGGATGTTGGTAGACACTGCGTGCTCCTTCTCCAGGGACACCCGGGCTCGAACGTAACCGCGGAAGAGGGTCAGGCGATTGACCCGAACAACCAGTTTGGCCAGGCCCAGGAGTAGACCCACGAGGAGATCCTCTGACCAACCCTCCCCCCTCGGCACTGGGTGCCCAATGATGGGGAGTGTGGGGTTGAAGTCCAACCAGAAACGGAGGAGAAGGTTTCCCAGAAAGCTAAAAAGGGAGTGCAAGCGCCCTGTTCCATGGACTCCACAGCACCACAGAACAAGCAGTTGGGCTGGGAGTCCGTGAACCACCGCAATCTGCGGTCTGCCGCGTGCAATACCCTCCAACCCAGATCCCCGTGAGAAAGGGGGAGGACTCCCATGTAGAGAGCCCTTCACTGGGGATGGTCCCCACCGCCCGGTGGTAAATGGGCACGCCAGGGTGTGTCCGGGAGGTGGATGAGGGTGTGCAGCAGCAGTCTGTACAGGGCCCTCTGTGATACACCCCTGAAAGGGACAAAACTAAAACTCTAGAGACAGCTCAGGTTGTGGGGCACAGTCTCCCGCAGGAAGTCCAGGACCCTGGGGCCAATGTGAAATTCCGTCCGGGCAGGAGTGAGTGCAGACGGGATCCCACCGCACACCTGAGCATCCTCCAACTGGGGCACTACGTGGGGTCTGAGCACCGTCGTTTTAAGGTGTCGGATGATGGTGGCCACGTACCGGACGTCTACCGCTGCCCTGCTCGCTATATCCTGCGGCAGCGTCCAGCCCAGGCCCCCACCATCCAGCACGTCCCCGACCCTGGTCACCCTCACAGTCACGGCCCTCCCCTCCGACAGTCACTCGAACCCACGAGTACGGAGGTGCGGATTCCTGAGCAACGTCTCCCTGACGACAGCCGCGACTCCTGCCGGAGGGTAGGCGTGACGCGATTCGACCATGTTCCAGACCGTGAGCAGGTCCTGGTAAAAGACAGGCAGTGTCCTGAGAGTGACCTCCAAACCATCACGGTCCCTGAGCAGGAGCTGAGTGTCGTAGTTGAGGTTACGCACCTGGTGGAAAAAATACGTCGCCAGGGCCCCCCGCCGAGGGGGAGGCTCAATGTAAAGGTATCGCTGCAAGGTCTGAAGGTGGAACGTCGTTACCTGGGTGTGAACGCACACCAGCGACTGACCGCCCTCCTCAATATGGAGACTCAGGACCTGCGCAGTGACCCAGTGCATCTTTTTGTCCCAGAAGAAGTGAACCAACATTCTCTGGATGTCAGTGACAAAACCAGGAGGAGGGACCAAAGTGACCAGCCAGGACCACAGCATGGCAGGCACCAGCTGGTTTATGACCAACACTCGACTCCTGTGAGACAGCACTCGGAGCAGTCCTGTCCAGAGGCCTAGGTGAGGTGAGACTTTGGCCTCCAGCTCCTGCCAGTTCCCCGGCCAGGATTCCTCAGCTGGGCTGAGGTAGACCCCCAGGTCGAGGAGATGGTGGTACTCCAGCTGAACCCCCGTAACTCCTCCGGCAGAGACTCCACCCGCCTGGGACTGACCAGTCGTCTGGAATATTGGGCCCAGTTGATCCTGGTGGAAGAGGCCGCTGAGTACAAGGCCTGGCACTCACACATCCTCCCCAGGTCAGCAGGGTCGGTGAAAGGGAGGAGCACGTGGTCAGCGTAGACCGAGATGACCACCCCTGTGCCCGCACCGCGCAGAACCAGCCCCGACAACCTCCTCCATTAGAGGCACAGGAAAGGCTCCACGCACAGGGAATCCAGCTGGCCGGACAGGGGGCAGCCTTGGCGTACTCCTCTCCCAAAGTGAAGGGGCACTGTCATGGAGCCGTTAACTTTAAAACTAATTGCACCTGCCTCCACTTGGTCCACATCCACACAAGCATTTCCTGTCATGTACCTGTCCAAATGTCTTTCTCATAGAATCCATACAGTGTGGAAACAGGCCATTTGGCCCAACAAGTCCACCCAGACTCACTCCCCTACAGGTCCTCCTGCCAAATGCACCCAACCTTCACATCCCTGAACAGTCTGGGCAATTTTGCATGGCTAATTTACTTGTGGAAGGAAACTGGAGCACCTGGAGGAAACCCACACAGACACGGGGAGAAAGTGCAAAATCCACACAAACTGTCACCAGAGGCTGAAATTGAACCTTGGTCCCTGGTGCTATGAGACAGCAGTGCTAACCACGGAGCCAACTTGGAAACTCTACACAAATAGTCACCCAAGGGAGGAATCAAAGCCAGGTCCCTGACACTGTGAGGCAGCAGTGTTACCCACTGAGCCACCATGCCATCCCCAGGAGAATCTCAGTAGGTTTTCAGCCATTGTGTCTGTGCTGTCTCTTTCAGACGATTCACCCCCCCATCCTGCAGATCCCCGAAAATCTTGAGCAAGAACATATTGGGCACCACTTCCCATCAGCTGAAAGCAGACAAGGGGGATTTCTCCAAAGTCAATTAGAAATAATGTGGACAGTGAACAAGCCATAAATAACCAGACACCCCAGATGCGACTTGAACCCAAAATCCCTAATCCAGTCGGCCACTGGGGCTACACCCATGTAGTTAAAATGGCAATCTTTAAATACTGAACCCTGCCCTGTCATATTGTTTTTTTCTGAGTTTTCTACTCTTACTGATTGTTTTTTACCCCTTCCATTTCATGCTAAATTGTCGGCTGCTTGATAAATTGACCTTGCCTCCCATTTGGCCCCAGACGGACATTTGAGAAATCACAGCCGGCCAGACAGCGTCCGAGGACCAGGAGAGTCGACGTTTCGAGCATAGGCCTGAAGAGCTTATACTCGAAACATTGACTCCCCTGCTCCTCGGATGCCACCTGACCAGCTGTACTATTCCAGCACCACACAGTTTGACTCTGATCTCTCACATCTGCAGTGCTCACTTTCTCCCAGTCGAGAAATCAACTCAACTCCAACTTTGCAGACCCAGAGTTTGAGGCAAATGGAGCAGAAGGAAAAGGGCTCAATGTTATTGTGTGCAGCACTTTCAAGATATTTGCAGTTAGTGGGGAAGGAGGAAGTGGAGATGTTGCAAAAAGCTGCATTGAGGACAAATCAACAGAATTTTAGCGGGCATTCAGCCCATTGGGGCTGTGCTGTCTCTTTCAGACAATTCACCCCAAGATCTCCCAAATCCCGGAATTACCTTGTGCAAGTTTCTATGTCACATCATTTGCTATAACCTCAACGTAGGCACAGCGATTTTTAACAGAGTACTGTTGATGAAAAATTCAGTCAATGTGGATTGAGATGAAGTTGACATGGAATGAAAATCAGCAACAAAGCCCAGGCTTAAAACCCAAGAACCCCAGATGGGACTTGAACAATCAATTACCAGCTTAGGGAAGCCATGGCCTTATCTATGAGGACCCTCGGGCTCCCACCTTGCACTGTCTGTGGAAAGTGTTGACCTCAAACGAGTGCTACAGCTGAGCATGTTCCAAGATCGAGGATTACATGTTGAGGGACACAGTAAAGTATGGAGCAGCTGCTGTCAAGGTGTAACAGTTAAAGAACACTGTCTAAGGCCTTTCTGACCAGTTATGACATCGTCCCTTCATTTCTCAGTCCCTCTTGGTGCCTCAGAATGAAGAGAAATCGTTTCCTGTCTCAGTAGAAAGATCTGCCCGAACTTGCGAGACCCCGCTTTGTGGAAGAGAGCCAGCCCTATATCGGGACAGGAAGGAGATCCCAATGGCCCAACATGGATTGTTCCAGTTAATATCCTTTCTCAAATGGATAGAGCTATAGAGCGAGTAAAATTGTGGGAATTTGGGAAATTCTGACAATCTGTTTTAATATTTAGTTAATAAAATCAAGTTGAACCGCAAACCAATTTTGTCCCCCATTGTCTGCATCACCAACAAGAATACTGAAGGAAAGTTGAGTTTAATTACATTGTGTTACTCATGTTTATCTGGTCGATCAGTGGAAATTAAAAGCCATGTCACACAACAGGCAGAGTCAATCTTTAGCTGAGTAGAAGTTCAGCAGAGAGAAACAGACTTACTTTGTGATATAATAGGTAATTCCTGTCCCATTGATCTATTAACTGCAGGGAACTTTCAGATACGTGGTATCTTTAGAGCAATTAAATATCCTCCCAAGATATATGCTTTCACTCTCAACTGAAGATGTTATAACTTCAATGGCTAAGAGTATTAACCAATAAATCAATGCCAAGCCAGTTGAAGTATTACACTTGGCACATCATCATCGCTGTATTTGCAGAATGCAGCATAACCTATTCCGTCTTCTAACCTACTGACAGCCTACTTTTCAGAAGTCTCCTTACACGACTCTGAAAACAAATTAAAAGAAACCAATTAAACCAAATAAGCACAAATTAAAATGTCCCAGTCATTTAAAAAGGCACTGTAACAAAAGTCAAAATATCCCAAGAAAGCTTACACTTACAGAGTCACAGAGTTGTACAGATCCTTCGCTCCAATTCGTCCATGCCAACCAGATATCCGAAAGTTATCTAGTCCCACTAACCAGCATTTGGTCCATATCCCTCTGAAACCTTCTTATTCATGTCCCCATCCAGCTGCCTTTTAAATGTTACAGAGTCTTAGAGTTATACACCACAGAAACAGACCCTTTGGTCCAACTCGTCTATGCCGACCTGATATCCTGAATTAATCTAGTCCGACTTGCCAGCATTTGGCCCATATCCCTCTAAACCCACCCTGTTCATATACCCCCATCCAGATGCCTTTTAAATGTTTTGGAGGAGCCGGGGTTAGACTGGGGTGGACAAAGTTAAAAATCACACAACACCAGGTTATAGTCCAGCGGGTTATTATTCTTCTCACTGTAAACCTATGCCCTCTGTTTTTGTACTCCCCCACCCTGGGGAAAAGACTGAAGCTATTCACCCTATCCATGTCCCTCATGATTTTATAAACCTCTATAAGGCCACCCTTCAGCCTCCAACACTCCAGAGAAAATAGCCTCAGTCTATTCCTCCTCCCCCGATAGCACAAACCCTGTAACCCTTGCAACACCCTTGGAAATTATTTCTGAATGCTTGCAAGTTTTACAACCTCTTTCTATAGCAGGGAAACCAGAATTGAACGCAGTATTCCAAAAGGTGGCCTAACTAATACCTGTACAGCCACAACCCAACATCCCAATTCCTATACTCAATGCTCTGACTCATAAAAGCAAGTGGATCAAATGCCTTCTTCACTGTGCTATCTACCTGCAACTCCTTCTCTTCCTAATCTGTGTGTATGTGAGTTACAATAATCTTTTTGCATTCTGATATGAATAGATTCACTCTTTTGTTAATTCAACATATCCAGGTTTAATTGGATACTTTTAAATACCAATTCAATTGGTTTGTGAAGAAGACATCCACAAGAAAGGGTCCCTTTTAAAATTAACCTGTTAGTGACCAACCAAGGATCCAGGTAAATGAAGAAAGGAAACCATTTCATCCCTGCTCACCTGGGAGCTTAACAATTTGGGGTATCTGTGTGGAACTGTAATAACGTGGGGAGCAATTCTCACACCAGCCTCTCTTTGTAAGTGCTCCATGTATTTACGAAACAATGCCCTTCACCAGAACATCTCAGTGATATATTTAACATTCCATTCACATTAATCACTCCAAGGGCATGATCTACATTAAGAATATAAACAGTAAGTGTTGAAACTCTCAGGTTTGGAAGCATCTGCCGAAAAAAACAAAATGAATATTGCAAATTGATAATTGTGTTTCTCTCCACAGATGCTACCTGAGCTGCATTTCAATATTTCCTGATTTTATTGCAGATTTCCAGCACTTGTGGCATTTAACTTTTGTATATTTTTTTTATGTAAGGAAAATGGAGATTTGAAAATATTGAATGGGACTTTTGCTCATTAACCTCTTGGGAATTGTCTCCTATTGAATGATTTGATTCAGCCTGTAGACAAGGTGCAATCATGACAAAGTCTGTGGGTTTGTACTTATTATATATCAAGGAACAGCTCATCAAATAAGGCAATCCTCTGAAACATATGAATTCTCACCTCAAGTTTGGGGAGAAAGGTATAAAAGTATTAGATGGGGTGAGATCTGATCAACTTCAGAAAAACTTTGATCTTAAAACTACAATTCTACAGTGAATGTGAAATATTGCGAAGTGTATGTTTAATTGTCCATGATATTTGTTTCTCCGTATTTAATTTTTATAAGTATCTGTAGAGTAATTAATAAACATATATTTACGAACCATTGTCATGCATTATTTTGGTAATTTTATAATTTGCCATTACTTTCTCTTCACCTTATTCAAGGAGAGTGTTTATTACAGTGAGTGATACCACACAGTATTTCAATTGCACTGAATTGGTTTTGAAAGATAACTCAATAAATGCAGGTTGATGCTGTCGATGGTTCCTGTCGATATATTTCGTTGACCTGTTCAGACGTGTTATGATGTTAAGTCTCAGGCAGAAAGAGGAAGAAGGTATAAGTAAGGTTCAAGAAACTGAAGACAGACAGAGCCCTGGAGATAACAGGAATGAACTCAAACTAGGAAATAGAGAATTTGAAGGGACCATGCAATGTTTATGGAAAACAGGATTAAGGAACCTCCAAGGCATTTTACAGAGGGATAACAAGCAACAGGTCACCAGGGAAAGAGTATGTCTTCTCAGAGAAAAGGAGGGAATTTACACATGGAGCCGGAGGAAGTGGGTGAGGTTCTTAATGAATAAACTGTATTGGTATTTCCAAAGGATTCTGGTTGTCCAAGATGGAGGAAGGGAAAAAGGTGTGACTGTAAGAGCTGCCCCTTTATTGAGGCATTTTAGGTGTTGGGGGTGATTTCCTCAAATTCCAGGAGCAGCAATTACTGTTTTATTATGCAACTTTGGAGAAAAAAACCTCAAAACAACGGCACTTTTAAAAGGAAGAAAGGCAGACAAAGAAAGTGAGTACATGGTCAGGGGGGGCGGGAGGGAAGAAACCTACACTGCTCACTGATATGGATAGGAAGGGTCGAGAGGGATATGGGCCCAGTGTGGGCGAATGGGACGAGATTAGATTAGGATATGGGGTCGGCATGGACGAGTTGGAGCGAAGGGTCTGTTTCCATCCTGTCCATCTCTATGGCTCTATGACATGGTGGATGGTGAGTCTTGTATATTGATATTCTAGAGCATGTCAATATTAAAAAGGAGGTGTTGGGGTGTTTTGAAAAGCATTAAGGTAGACAAGTCCCCAAGACCTGATGGAATCTATCATAGAATCCTGAGAGAGGCAGGTGTGGAAATTGCTACGGATTCGTACAAAATATTTTATATCCTTTCTGGTCACAGGAGAATTCCTAGAGGACTGGAGAATACCCAATGTTGTTTCTTTAAGAATGGCAAAAAGAATAATTCAGGAAATTAAAGGCCAGATTGGCTTCCTGTTATTCATAGCTTGGTCATCACTGTCTGTGCCTGGATGGTACCCTCTGGAAGTCACTCTGTAAAGATCTCCACCCCTCTACCTTGGGGTCTCAGGATCTCAAGGTGTTCCTCTCTCTGGCCAAGGTTTCGGTCCATGTGTAATGGTTTCCTGAATGTGGTTCCTGTGAAGTGCCTTGTGCCATGAAAAGGGATCACTACATGCAGGCTGTAGTTGGGTTGAAGTGTTATGGAGAACAGGCCGAGATGAGGCCGAGATGAGATCAGCCATGATCGTGTGGTATGACAAAGCAGGCTCGAGGAGCTAAATTGCCGAATTTTTAAGATCTTCGGAGCACAACCAAAGACAGAGCTATCAATTGCCGTGGGTGTCTAACATGGTATCTCACCTCAGATGCATCATGAAGAGGGTGTCCATGTTCAAAGCCCGGGGTTGTGAGTTCATATCCCATTTGGGCTGTTATGTTTTTAAACATGAACTCTGATCAGCACCCTGTGTCTGTTTGATCTCAATTCCAGTTAATAAGGGGAGATGGTGGTGCAGTGCTAGACCTGGAGTAGGAATCCAGAACACCAAGTTCATGGTGTCGGGTAGATGGACTGTAATCCCACCATACAAGGTGGTGAAATCTCAGCTCAGGAGGAACTTTGTCTGATGGTAACCATATATTGCTATTGAGGTTTGTTAGGAAGCTAACTGGTTCCATATTCTCCTTTCAGGAAGAAAACCTGGTGAGACGACAGACCCACAACAATGTGGTTGACTCACCCTCTGGGCAATAAACACTGGCCTAGTCAGAAACATATCGCATTCCCTCCCTGTAGCTCGGACACAATCCTGGAACACCCTCCATTGATTCATTGTAGGTTTACCTCCAACAAATGGTCAAAAATCACACCACACCAGGTTATAGTCCAACAGGTTTATTTGAAAACACGAGCTTTCGGAGCATTGCTCCTTCATCAGGTGTAATGAGAGAGGAGGCATCAGACACAGAATGTATAAGTAAAATATCAAAGGGTCATACAAGTGATGCGAATGTATTGAACAAATCCAAAATGGCCGACTCCCTCCTGTTAAATCTTCAATCAGTTCGAAAGGAGATACAGGCAGCACATGGATTGCAGTGGTTCAAAAAGATAGCTCCCCATCACCTTTCAGGGGAAACTAGGGAGAGGCAATAAATGTTGATCTAGTCAGCAATGTTCACGCCCTGGAAATGAATAAAAACAATCCCACAATGGAATAAACCGCCAGGGGAAAAGTCATAGTGTAATGACTTGAAAACATCAAGCCCCAACTTTGGATGGTTTCTATTGCTATGTTTTACATTATCATCCAAAACGCACCAGTCATTGACATAAAGGTTATGATTTGGAGGAGCCGGTGTTAGACTGGGGCGGACAATGTTACAAATCACACAACACCAGGTTATAGTCCAACAGGTTTATTGGGAAACACTAGCTTTCGAAGAGCTGCTTCTTCATCAGGTGGTTGTGGAGCAGGATCGTAAAACACTGAAGTTTTAGCAACAGGATTGCAGTGTCGTGGCATGTAATATTAAACAAATTGAGCTGAAGTCTTTCATCTTTTAGAATGATCATGTTAGTTTCAGTTCCTTGTTATGTCCATCCCAGACCTTTGTTAAAGTTACATTCTCAAGAGAGTTTTAACAATCGGTACTATCTCAGCTCAGATAATGCATTGAAGATGTGAGGTTAAAATCTGTCTGTGTCCCAATGTTCGGTCAGACTGATTCTATTTTTAAAGTGGCATTTACAGAATCTGACATGGTTTTATGCAGTTTTTGAGCAAAACAAAACATAATTCTGAACGTACAAATTCACCCCACAAATGTAAATGTGTGTGTGTGCAGGGGAGACTGAGTGAGTGTGTGCATTTGGGTGTGCGTGGGAGGGGGCGATGGTGTGAGTGTCTGTGAGAGTGTGTGTATGTGTATGTGTTTGAGTGTAATGGTGTATATATCTGTGAGAAGGTGTGCATGTGGGTGTGCATGTGGGAGCATGTGTGTGTATTGTGTGACAGGATGAGTGTGTGTGTGTGTGTGTGTGTGTGTGTGTGTGTGTGTGTGTACAGTGCAGTGGGGTCAGCTGTCGTGTGACATGAACCCATGGTCCCAGTTGAGGCCATCCCCATGTGTACCAAAGTTGGTTATCAGCTTCTGCTCGGCCACGTTTCGTTGATGCCTGTCCCAAAGTCCACCTTGGAGGATGATTACCTGAAGGATCGAGGTTGAAAGTCCCAGATCGTTGAAGTGATCTCCGACTGGGAGGGAACACCTCTGTTTGGTGATTGTTACGCGGTGCCCATTCATCTGTTGCCGTAGCCTCTGCTCGGTCTCGCCAATGTACCATGCATTGGGCATCCTTCCCTGCAGCGTGTGAGATAGACAACATTGGCCGAGTCACATGAGTACCTGCCGCATACATGGTGGGAGATGTCCCCATGTGTAATGGCGGTATCCATGGTGACACTCTGACATGTTTTACAGTGTCTGCTATGACAGGGTTGTTTGGTGTTGTCCTGAAGGCCGGGCAGTTTGCTGTGAACAATGGTCTGTTTAAGGTTTGGTGGCTGTTTAAAGGTGAGAAGTGGAGGGGTGGGGAAGGTCTTGGCGAGGTGCTCATCCTCATCGATAATGTGTTGCAGGCTGTGGAGAATGTGACGTAGTTTCTCAGCTCCTGGTAAGTACTGGACAATGAAGGGTACCCTGTTGGTTGTAGCTCGTGTCTGTCTCCTGAGGAGGTCATTGCAGTTTCTCCCTAGGGCATGTCAGAACTGGCGATTGATGAGTTAAGCATCGTATCACATTCTTATCAGGGCATCCTTGTGTACTTCCAAGTGCCCCTCACATTCCCCCTCACCAGAACAGATCCTGTGTAAGTGTACGGCTTGTACAGAGGGGACGGCTGTTTTAATATGTTGAGGGTGGGTTTGTGGTTGAGTGAGGTGCTGTGGTGCCCATCCTTGATGGAGATGCATGTGTCCAAGAATGAGACAGATACTAAACAGTAGTCCATGGTGAGTTTGATGGTGGGATGAAACTCGTGAAATGTTGGTGAACATAAATGTTGGGAGAGTGCAGCATTGTTCTGACATGAACACAACCAAGGTTGAGGGGAACAATTCTCCTGACATGGCCCCAGAAGCACGTGTTGTCCCATTGACCTTACAGCTCCATCTCTGATCTTCTAAGCTACTGCCTGTGGTTTACATCCCTTCTGGGGATACTTTCAATTTGAACATTCTCTCCAATTAAAACCCTCTCACTGCATTATCTCCATTCAAATTAATTTAATCTCTGACCTCATGTCTTTAAAACTCTGCATGGCTGCTTTGAGATCATCGAACTGTACAAACATTGAGCTTGCTTGACCTCTATACTGTCCTGTTGGCATTTAACAGAAAAAAATGCAGGTGAAATAAAGTTATTCCACACTCAATAATTTATATTTACATTCAATGAGTTGGACCAAGATAACAGTGAACCTCAAGGTGGAAGATTCATTGAAAATATTCGGTTTGCAAGTAATGATAGACACAGTGAAAAGTTTTGTCTTGTGAGCAATACAGGCAGCTCACAGAGTTCAGTAGCATAGATAAGTAAATAATAGGGAAACAGCAGCAGGAAACTGTTTCAAAACCGGTTGGTGTGTGTATTCAGGCTTCTGTACCTTCTCCCCGATGGTAGAGGTTGTAGAAAAACATTGCCAGGGTGGGATCGGTCTTTGAGAATGCTGGAGACCTTTCCTTGACAGTGGGCCTGGTAGATGGATTCGACAGATGGGAGGTTTGCCTTTGTGATTGTCTGGGCCGGGTTCTCTGTAACCGTCTCCAATCTTGAATGGTATAGTTGCCATACCAGGTAGTGATACATCCAGACAGAATGCTGTCGATGGTGCACCTATAAACATTGGCAGGGGTATTCTCTGTCAGTAATATCCGATGTTCTGGAGGGATCAGTGTTGAAGGGTTGGTTTGTTGATGAGAGTGTGATGAGAGCTGGCTTCCAAAAACAACCTGTCCAACCGCACTCTCAGGAATCTCGTCCCCATCCAGAAACAGCAGCCACTTGATCACCACCTTCAACATTCAAACCTGCAGATCCCCGAAAATCTTGTGCAAGATCATGTTGGAGACCACTGACCATCAACTGAATGCAGCGATTTGGATTTTTCCAAGATAGATTAGAAATAAAAGAAAAGCCACATAGACACCCCAGATGGCACTTGAACCCACAATCCCTGGCTTAGGAGGCCAGTGCCTTATCCATTAGGCCACTGGGGCCCCATGTGGTGGGTCACAATGGGAGTCTTTAAATACTGCACCCTGATCTCTAATAGTGTGTGTTTCTGTGTGTTGTTCTCTCACTGATTGGTTCTTACCCCTTCCATCTCATGCCAAATTGTTGGCTGCTTGATAAATTGATCCCGCCTCGCATTTCTTCCCAAACGGATAGATGAGAAATCAACCAAACTCCAACTTTGCACATCTCAAGTCTGAGGAAAATGGAGGAGACAGGAAAATAGCAAAGGGCTCAATGTTATTTTGTGCAGCACCTTGAAGATATTTGCAGTTCCTGGGGAAGGTGGAAGTGGAGATGTTGCAAAAAGCTGCATTGAGGACAAATCAACAGAATCAAAGCAGGCATTCAGCCCGTTGTGCCTGTGCTGTCTCTTTCAGACAATTCACCCCAAGATCTCCCTAATCCTGGAATTATCTTGTATAAGTTTCTACTAAACAGCATTTGCCATAATCTCAACACAGGCACAATGATTTTTAACAGAGTAGCTAAAAATTCCAGTCAATTTGGATTGAGATGAAGTTGACATGGGATGAAAATCAGCCACTGCAAAGACCAGGCTTAAAAATGAAATCCCTGAAATCCCAGATTTCAGAGGCCAGTGCCATAGCCATTAGGCCAGGAGGGCACTATGTTGGTAGACCACTGGAAACAGTTGACCTCAAATGAGTGCGAAAGCCAAGCACACTCCCAGATCTGTGACAACACACTGAGGGAGGCACGAAAGGTTCAGGCAGCTGCTGCCAAGGTGTAACAGGGAAACAACACAGTCTCAGGTCTTTCTGACAAATAATCACATCGTTCTTTCAGTTCTCAGACCCTCTTGGTGCCTGACTTTGAACAGAGATCGTTTTCTGCCCAAGTACAAAATGCCTTCCTTTCCACAACGATACAGAAGGTTTGAGAAATGTCAATATTCCAATGGTTTGTTGGTTCTTTTCTCTCTGCATAGACTGTACACAACTGATTTAGAACCTTTGTATGCATTTCCAAATGATGTTACAAACTGTTTCAAAACTTTGTTAATAAAATCAAGTTGAATCGCAAATTAAATTTAGTCTCCCTTTGTCCCCATCACCAACAAGAATACTTGAGTCAAGTTGTGAGGAATTCATCAGACCAATGAGACTCCAGGAATTCTTCCAAGATGTCAGCAATGATCCCAATGAGCCAACCAATGAACGGGAACAGTCATCAGAGAGATCCATCGTGGAGCGACCAAAGAAGGAGTCGATTTGTATCCCTGCGGAGGGCCGCTGTCCTGACCTTGAGATGTATGCTCAACCGTCAGGAGATGGGTGAATGACAGATTTAAAAATCACACAACACCAGGTGAGAGTCGAACATGTGGAAGCACTAGGTTTCGGAGCACTGCTCCTTCATCAGGTGGTTGAGGTGAATAAGATTGCAAGACACAGAATTTAAAGCAAGTGTTTACAGTGTGATGCAACTGAAATTGTATCTTGAGAAAGACCTGGATTGTTTGTTAAGTCTCTCATCTTTTCGAATGGCCAGGTTGGTTTTCGTTCTTTCATATGTAAATTGCAAAACTTTTATCAAAAGTTATATTCTCAAGTGAACTTTAATAATTGGTATCGTGTCGGCCCAGATGATGTATTGAAGGTGTGAGCTTCCCTGTGTGAGGCTGTCTGTGCCACAATGGTCAGACTGATTCTAATTTAAAAACAGATTTACAACATCTTACATGGATTCATACAATTTTTGAGCAAAGTAAAATGTAATTCTTTAAGTACAAGTTCATCACACAAACTTATGTGTGTGTGTGTATATACGTGTGTGTGTGTGTGTGTCTGTGTATGTGAAAATGTGTGTGTGTGTATATGTGTGTGTGTATGTGTATGTGTGTGTGTGTATGTGTGTGTGCGTGTGTATATGTGTGTGTGTGTGTGTGTGTGTGTGTGTATGTTTATGTGTCTGTGTGTGTAGGTGAATGGGGTCACCTGTAATGTCCCAGTTGAGGCCATCTCCATTGTTACCAAACTTGGTGATCAGCCTCTGCTCGGCCACTTTTCATTGTTGCCTGTCCCGAAGTCCCCCTTGGAGGAAGGTCCGAGGTCGAATGTCCCAAATTGCTGAAGTGTTCTCTGACTGGGAGGGAACACTCCTGTCTGTTGACACTCATGACAGCCCCAACCCCCATCCCATACACGCACACGCACATGCACACACACACACATGCACACACACACACACACACATGCACACACGCACTCGCGCACACACACACACACACACACACACACACACACACACAAGCACATATAAGTTTGTTGGTGAATTAGTATTTGCAGAACTACATTTTACTTTGCTCAAAAACTGCATGAACTGCACAGCAAAGGAGAGAATTGTGGCTGCTCCCAGAGTCAGGTGGCTCAGTGGTTAGCACTGCGACCTCACAATACCAGGGTCCCAGGTTCAATTCCAGCCTTAGATAACTGCCTGTGGGGAGTTTGCACATTGCTCTGGTTTCCCCCCACAGTACAAAGGTGAATTGGCCATGTTAAGTTGCCCATAGTGTTACCTGTTTCCACACTGTCGGTAGTCTAATCCAGGGGAAGGATCTGAGGGCTCTAAGCTCATGCCTTTCCAGGACTTCTCAGCGGTGGGAAACCAGAAAAGAAAACCTTACGATGATGAGCCTAAGACATAGGAATGGAAGTAAGGCCATTCAGCCCATCGGGTCCACCCTGCCATTCAATTGTGAATGATGGGCATTTCAACGCCACTTTGTGTCACTCTCATCGTCATCCTTAGGCTGTGCCCTTGGGTCTTGATGGAAACACATTCCCAGCATCCACCCTTTCTAAGCCATGCATTATCTAGTAAATTTGTATTAGATCTCCACTCAACCTTCTAAACTCTAATCAACGCAATCCCAGGATCCTCAGCTGTTCATCGTATGTTAAGCCTCCCATTCCAGGGATCATCTGTGTGAATCTCCACTGGACATGCTCCAGTGCCAGTATGTCCTTCCTGAGGTGTGGAGCCCAAAATTGGATACAGTATTTCAAATGGGGCCTAACCAGAGCTTTATAAAGTCTCAGAAGGACATCGCTGCTTTTACATTCCAACCCTCTTGAGATAAATGGCAACATTAGATTTGTTTTCTGAACCACGGACTCAACCTGCAAGTCAACCTTTAGAGATTCCAGGACTATCATTCCCAGTTCCCTTTGTACTTTGGCTTTATGAATTTTCTCACTGTTTAAAAAATAGTCCATGCCTGTATTCCTTTTTCCAAAGTGCAAGTCCAAGCATTTGCTCAGGTTGAATTTCATCAGCCATTTCCTGGACCACTTTCCTAAACTGTCTGAATCTTTCTGCAGCCTCCCCATCTCCTCAGAACGACCTGCTTGTCTGCCTAACTTTGCATCATCGGTGAACTTCGCCAGAATGCCCCCCAGTCCCTTCATCCAGATCATTAATATATAAAGTGAACAGCTGCGGCCCCAACACTGAACCCTACAGGACACCACTTGTCACCAGCTACCATTCCAAGAAAGAACCTTTTATCCCAACTCTCTGCCTTCTGTCAGACAGCCAATCCCCAATCCATGCCAGTAGCTCACCTCGAACACCATGGACCCTCACCTTACTCAGCAGTCTCCCGTGAGGCACCTTATCAAAGGTCTTTTGGAAATCGAGGTAGATAACATCCACTGGTTTTCCCTGGTCTAACCTACTTGTTACCTTTTCAAAGAATTCTAACAGGTTTGTTAGGCATGACCTCCCCTTACTAAATCCATGCTGACTTGTTCTAATCCAACCCTGCACTTCCAAGAATTTAGAAATCTCATCCTTAATGATGGATCCTAGAATTTAACCTACAACCGAGATTAGGCTAACAGGCCTATAGTTTTCCATCTTTTATCTTGATCTTTTCTTGAACAAGGTGTTTACAACAGTGATTTTCCAATCATCTGGGAATTTCCCTGACTCCAGTGATTTTTGAAAGAATAAAAATAGCCTCTACTATTTCCTCAGCCACCTCCCTCAGAACTCTAGGATGTCGACCATCGGGGCCGGGAGATTTATCAATTTTTAGACCTTTCAGCTTTTCTAGCACTTCCTCTTTTGTAATGGCTACCATACTCAAATCTGCCCCCTGACTCTCCTTAATTGTTAGGATAATGCTCATGTCTTCCACTATGAAGACTGACACAAAGTATTTACCAAGTTCTTCAGCCATTTCCTTATCTCCCTTCCCGAACGTTTCTGCATCAATTTGGAACGGCCCAATTTCTACTTTTGCCTCTCGTTTGTTTCTTATGTATCAAAAGAAACTTTAATAATCGTTTCTTACATTACTGGCGAACTTACCTTCATATTTGATCCTCTCCTTCCTATTTCTATGTCTTTGTTATCCTCTGTATGTTTTTGTCAGCTTCCCAATCTTCTGATTTCCCAGTGCTCTTGGCCACTTTGTAGACTCTCTCTTTCCCTATGATACATTTCCTGACTTCCTTTGTCAGCCCTGGCTGTTTAATTCCCGCCCCCTGACGGATAATGTTTCTGCCAAGAGAAGACTGAGGGAGTTTGGGATCCAGTACTCTCTGAGGTATCCGGCGGTGCTCCGATAACCTTACATGGATCCGTACATCTCTTTGATACATCGGAGAAGGCAAGAGACTTTGTGGACAAATTAACCGAATCTGAACAATTTAGTATCTACAAATAGTGTTGTTTGGTTATGTCTTTGTTGTTTTTTAAAACAACTGAGGAAGTCCAGTTGGAGCTTTCTTTTCCTTGTTTTCCCGATTGGTAATAATCCGGTTTAAACTGTGTTTGGTGGCGGTTGAGATGTGTACTTTCAATTTCTAAGTGAATTTATATCAGAGGATGGGTGGAGTATTTACCCCATCGATCTGAAATGTTTTTTTCTTTATTCATAAAGTAAAATGTTATATTTACTTTCTATTCTGCTTGTTTTTGTGGTATGGCTATAGCTAGAAGGACGGAAAATGGTTGGGATGGCTAGATGCCCACTTATGGGCAATTTGGGATGGGTAGTTGCCCCCTCTGGGCAGGAGGTGAGTTCCCCTATTCAGCGCCATTGGCACTTTATATGGTGGTTTGTCTTGCTTTTAATCTGTGATAGTTTTGGAGGTTCGTTAAATGTAGTGGTTTCAGTTTATGTAGTTTTTATATTTGATGGATCATATGACACTAAGTCTCAGTGATTTGTGGTTCGAGTTCCTCCTCTCTGGAATTTAAATGTTACTGCAGAAGGTTATGGCTAATGACTTGATTAAATGGTGAACCTGGAATATCAAGGGAAGTCACTCACCAATTAAGAGGAAGAAGGTACTTTTGAGTCTTAGAAAGGAGAAAGTGGAGATTCCTTTGTTACAGGAGACACACTTGGATGACAGGGAGCATTTGAAACTACAGCAGAATGGCTTTGATCGGGTTTACTTCACATCATTTAATACTAGAAATAGGAGAGTGGCTATATTGGTGAGGAGGAATCTCCAATTTAAGTTACAAGAGTGTGTTAAAGACACACACAGAGGAGGAGTGTAATTCTTATAGCCTTGATAAATGGGGAAGAATATGGTATTTAAATGTTTATTGCCCTCCAGCTCAGCCCCTCAACCTTTTGCGAGATACGTTTTCTAAATTAATCACTCTGGAGTCCTGGCATATCATTATAGGGGGAGATTTTAACTGTCTCATGTATCCCACAGTACTGAGGTTCCCCAAAGCCCCCCCTCCCACCCCCGATACCCTCTGTACAAACAAAACAATTAATGGATCTGTGTGTGGAGTGAGGGTTGGTGGACATCTGGAGGTGTCTCCACCCTACAGGCAGGGATTTTACAATTTTTTTCCAATCCACACAGATGTCACACCAGGATTGATTTTTTTCCAATCCCTGTGGCAACCTTGGACTTGGTGGCACCTTGTACGATCGGTAATATTACCATCTCTGATCACACTCCAGTGTCCCTGTTGGTTAAGATTAAGGACGTTACAGTGGGTCCAAGGCACTGGCGAATGGATCCCTTTATCCTCAAGGATAATACGTTTGTGGAGTATTTCTCTCAGGAATATTGGCCTTTCCGAGACATTAAATCACGCTCAGTTAGTAACCAATCCTTCGTTTCGGAAATTGCCAAAGCCTATGCCAGTGGGTCAGTTATTTCCTACTCTGCCAGTAGGAGGCGGCAGAAGGGTGAGCAGCAACGTCTCCTCGAAACACAGTTGAAGGCAGCTGAGAAGGCCTACTTTGACAGGCCCTCGTTGGTCAAGTTACAGAGGATTACGGCGCTGCGGTCTGCATTGAATTCCGTGCTCACGCAGACAGCAAAGAACGAGCTTACTTTTGCAAAGCAAAGGTTATATGATCATGGAGACAGGTCTGGGAAACACTTAGCGTATCTCGCTAGGAAAAGGAGCGCCCCTCAAGCCATTACGGTGATTAGGGAAGGGTCTGGGAACCGAACATGTGACTCCAAAAAGATTAATGTGTCATTCCAGAGATATTACTCTAAGTTATACCAATCTGAGGTTTGTGAGGAGGGGCGGGCCCAAATGGAGGCTTTATTCAAGGATCTGGAGCTCCTGGGTGTGACCCCCGAACAAGAGTCTTTTCTCAATGTCCCCTTATCAGAGTGAGAGGTGCAGGAGGCTGTGAAGCAGCTTCAGAGTGGAAAGGCACCTGGTCCTGATGGACTTCCCAGCGAATTCTAGAAGGAATTTATAAACATATTGTCAGGCCCGATGTTCAACATGTTTAATGACTCATACAGCCATGATTGTCTCCAGCAATCTCTGAGAGAGGCCAATATTTCGCTTATTCTTCAAAAAGGGAATGTCCCGGGGGACTGTGCTTTGTACAGGCCCATTTCACTCTTAAATGTGGACTTTAAAATCCTCTCCAAGACCCTTGTGTTAAGGCTGGAGACTGTGTTACCTTCTATTGTTAAAGAGGACCAGACGGGCTTCATAAAGGGCCGCAGATCCTCCAATAATGTTAGGAGGCTGCTTAATGTAATTCAAGTGTGTCAACAACAGTCAATATAGGGATTGGTGATTTCTCTAGATACAGAGAAGGCCCTTGACCGAGTTGAGAGGGCGTACCTTTTCTATACTCTGGAGCGGTTTGTTTTGGGTGAAGTTTTTATAAGATGGGTAAAGGTTCTCCACAATGACCCTCTCACTGCAATCATCACCAACAGGGTGTGATCAAGCAATTTTAACATTTTTGGGGTCAGCCGACAGGTCTGTTCCCTTTCCCCACTGCTTTTTACAGTGGGGATCGAATCATTGGTGGAGGCCATTCATAGGGATCCCAATATATCAGCTCCAGACGTGGGGTCAAATTTACATCAGAGTTTATTGTATGTGGATGATGTCCTAATTCTTTTGTCAAATCCAGCAGTTTCAGTCCCTCGCCTGTTAGCATGCATCTGTGTGTTCGGCACCTTTTTGGGGGACAAGATTAATCTTTCAAAATCAGAGACTATGCCTATGGGTGGTCTTATGAAAGTGTTAAGTCTTGAGGGTGAATATCGATTCCCATTTAAATGGTCACAGGGGGGTTTTGTGTATTTGAGCGTGTTCATTACTCCAGTTCGGAATCGGTTGTTCAAAGCCAATTTTGTTCAATTATTTGACAAAATCAAACAAGACCTTCAAAGATGGAGGCGCTTCTGGTCTCGTGGTTGGGTCGGATAGTGTTTATTAAGATGAATATTCTCCCTCGTTTACTATCCCCTATATGGATGCTCCCTCTGATTTTCGATAAGCAAACATTCAGGAGACTGAACGGCTGGTTCAGCCCCTTTATTTGACATCGTCAGTGGCCCCTCATTAAATGAGCTAAACTGCGATTGTTTCACAGACTGGGGGGAGTGTATCTCCCAGCCATTAAAAGCTACCAACTAAGCTCACTTTTATCCTACATGAGTGATTGGGCTTGTGGGGACCCTCTTTCAATGTGGTTTGATATTGAAACCTCCCAGGCTAAGGTGACGCCTTACTCACTTGCTGTGTTTGGACAAAATGAGGACAGTTAGGGAATATTGCCATAACCCAATAGTTATCGATTCTGTTAAAGCATGGTGGGCAATTCGGCAGAGGGAAGGCAATATTGGCAAGACATCTTCTCTTACACCGGGTATGCCAGGTTTTCAACCGGGGATAATAGATTTAGGATCCAAACATTGGGCAGTTAGGGGTGTGTCTTGTGTGGGTGTTTTGTTTGTGGGAGACACAATGATGTCCTTCGATCAGTTAGCACGGAAACACAAGCTACCGAACAGGGACTTCTTTTGTTTATTTCAAGTTAGAGATTTTATTCAAACAAAGACGATACTTTTGACTGATCCCTCCAAGTCCGACATAGAGAGAGGGGTGATTTAGCCCCATATCCTGCAGACCCCACAAAGTTCTGTATTTTTCTGACACAACATCCCACCAAACCCAAAACTGACCTGGGGACGTTTCCAGGGGAGATGAGAATTCGATTTGACATCAGACAAAGAAGATCAGTCATGAAGACAAAGCTTAAAAGTTAGCCATCCCAGATGGTACTTGAACCACAATTCCAGGTTGAGGAGGCCAGTGCCTTATCCATTAGACCACTGGGGCCACACGTGCATAGTTAAAATGGCAGCCTATAAGTACTGCACCTTGAAGCTCTCATATTGTGTTCTTCTCTGAGTTTTATACTCACACTGATTGGTTGTTCCCCTTGCATCTCATTCTAAATCATTGGCTGCTTGATAAAATTGATCTTACCTCCCAAATCTCCCCAAATGGACAGACAAGAAATCCACCAAACTCCAACGTTGCACAACTCAAGTCTGAGGAAAATGGAGCAGACAGGAAAATAGCAAAGAGCTCAATGTTATTGTGTGCACCAGTTTCAAGATATTTGCAGTTAGTGGGGAAGGAGGAAGTGGAGATTTTGCAAAAAGCTGCATTGAGGACAATTCAACAGGATCTTAGCGGGCATTCAGCCCATTGGGGATGTGCTGTCTCTTTCAGACAATTCACCCCAAGATCTCCCAAACCCTGGAATTTCCTTGTGCAAGTTTCTACTAAAGAGCATTTTCCATAATCTCGAAGCAGGCAAGTGATTTTTAACGGAGTAGTTGAAAAATCCAGTCAATTTGGATTGAGATGGAGTTGATATGGGTTGAAAATCAGCCACCACAAAGACCAGGCTTAAAAAGTCAACACCCCAAAAGGGTTTTGAACCTCCAATCCACTACATCAGAAGCTACAGTCTTACCCATTAAGCCACAAAAACTCAGTGCCAATACTCCACTGGGAATAGTTGATCTTAAATGAGTGCTCCAGCCGAGCATATTCCAAGATCTGTTACGACACACTGAGGGACACACTAAAGTTTCGGGCAGCTGCTGCCAAGGTGTAACAGGGAAACAACACAGTCTCAGGTCTTTCTGACAAATGATCACATCGTCCTTTCAGTTCTCAGACCCTCTTGGTGCCTGACAATGAACAGAGATCGGTTCCTGCCCATGTACAAAATGCTGTTTTTTTCACGACACAGAACTTTGAGAAATGTCAAAATTCCAGTATTTTGTTGGTTCTTTTCTCTCTGCATAGACTGTACACAACTGGTTTAGAACCTGTGTATGCATTTCTATTTGATTTTTTATGAATAAAGTCTATTTTTTAAATAAACAAAATTTGGAGAGAGAGAAGATCTGCCCGAACTTGCGAGACCCCCCTTTGTGGAAGAGAGCCAGCCCTATATCGGGACAGGAAGGAGATTCCAATGGCCCAGCATGGATTGTTCCAGTTAATACCCTCGCCTCCTTGACCACAAAGTGGGGAGTGAAGTGGGAGATTGCACGGGGCAGGGTGACACGAGGTACATGGACACACAAGATGGCCGCTGAGCCATAAGTCGGCCATTTGACACACAAGATGACCGCCAGACCACAATATGGAGAGAGACAGCAGAGCAAACACAGACACTGCCTGGGGGCACCAGAATGCCAGCACAATGCACTCACAACCGAGTTGATTAGTTTAAGGCGGATGGGAGAGACAATACACATGAAGAACATACACTGCCCGCCAAAGGGTCTGGGTCAGACAACACCTTTGATAGAAATGCTAACTGTTAGATACAGACTCAATACAGAGGGATAATAGCCAAGGCTGCAGTAATCGGCCTTCTCAGGAAGAGCGATGAGCGCCCATTACTACAGCAACGGACTTCCGCGCAGACGCTGAAACTGACAACTGCACTGAACTTAACAAAGGTCACGCTGGAACTGACAATAACTGCACCGAAACGATCAAGGAATCTGCAATGTTTACAATAAACAAGCCATGTTACAGAGACAATAACCTCATCACTGACCTATTATATCACAAAATGTATCACAGTATCTTGACCATGTGCTCCGGGTTGAGAGAAGAATCACAGCTGACCACTGTGCTGTTGGTGCTGCTCTCTCCCCGGAGCTCCGGGATTTCCTTGGACAATAAACTCTGTTGGTGAACCTCGACTCTGACTCAGAGCCTGGTGATTTTCAGCAGTTGCCTTCCAACAAATGTTTGTCCAATCTGTGGATGTGGCACTCCAAGTTCTCCAACGATGGCCGAACTACCTCACATCTCCATCATAGCCTCCTTGCAATTGTATTCAATACCTTGACTAAGAAAGGTAAGGGCCCAAATGCATAGCCACAACCCCATCAGTTCCAACCTTGAACACCCAGATTTCAATTATTTCCATTGACAGATTGGACATCATCATAAATACCAAACATGCAGGTAATCTGGGGTTCAGTTGGTAATGTTGACAGAATATAGCTTACTCTAACACCAACACAACCAAACCAGAAGGTCCTTTGTCCATAGATAGGTAGGCCCATCTGTTGGAGCCCCAGTGATCTCTTGGGAAAGGCACCAACTTCCTAAACCAGAGATTGTGGGCTCAAGTCTTATTTGGGGTTTTGAGTTTGTTGAAACCTTCACTGTGCAGCTGATCTCAATCCTGTGTGGTCACGTGACCATGGCAACAAAATCAGGCATTCTCAATTGATCCTCACCTGGAGAAATTTGACCAGATAGAAAATTGGCCAAACTAAATTAAACAGCAGCTATCAGCTCCAGAGAACAGTGCAACGAAGATCAAAGAGCTACAAAGATTCAAGAAGAACCAGTTCCAACCAGACTGAGGGTTGTATATTGGAGAAGTGTCAGCCTGAGTCAATCCACTTTATAGCTCCTCGCATGACAAGAGTCAAGGGTATTGGTATGACCCCATTGGATGATGTGAACCCAGCTCATGACCGTATTGGCCAAAGCCACAGAAGATTCTGGAAGACCAGGGACAGGAGAAGAGGAAAACACACCTGAACGCCAAACCCTTAGCAAAGCCTTGACTGGGTCCTGCAGTGGAGCTCTGACCATCTGCTCCAAACCTGTTCATAAAAACCCTCGCGTGAGAAGGGCAGGCCATTCAGCCCATCACATCCACACTGACCCTCTGAAGAGCATCCCATCCAGGCCCAACCCCTATCCTCTCACGCTGCATTCCCCAAAGCCATTCCACGAAACCTGCACATCTTTGGGCTGTGGGAGGAAACCAAAGCACCCGGAGTACCCCATGGAGAGAATGTGCAAACTCGACACAAACAGACACCCAAGGGAGGAATCAAAGCCAGGTCCCTGACACTGTGAGGCAGCAGTGCTACCCACTGAGCCACCATGCCATCCCCAGGAGAATCTCAGCAGGTTTTAAGCCATTGTGACAGTGCTTTCTCTTTCAGAAAATTCACCCCAAGATCTCCCAAATCCTGGAATTACCTTGTGCAAGCTTCGAATAATCATTGTTAAAAATCAGACAACACCAGGTTGTAGTCCAACAGGTTTATCTCAAAGTACTAGCTTTCGGAGCGCTGCTGCTTCGTCAGGTGGTTGTGGAGTATAAGATTGTAAGACACAGAATTTATGGCAAAAGTTTACAGTGTGATGTCACTGAAATTATATGTTGAAAAACATCTGGATTGTGTGTGAAGTCTCTCATCTTTTAGAATGACCAGGTTGGTTTCAGTTCTTTCATGTGTAAATCACAAAACGTTTTTCATTGCCAAGTGAAATGGCAAGCTGTCCAATAAAAGCTAAATGCTGTGAATGCTGGAAATCTGAAAGAGAGAAAATGCTGGAGAAATCATGACTCATAAACATGATTGAGTTTTCTGAAAAAGTCACAAAGAGGATTGATGAGGGCAGAGTGGTGGATGTGATCGATATGGACTTCAGTAAGGCGTTCGACAAGGTTCCCCCTGGGAGGCTGATCAGCAAGGTTAGATCTCATGGAATACAGGGAGAACTAGCTATTTGGATACAGAACTGGCTCAAAGGTAGGAGACAGAGGATGGTGGTGGAGGGTTGTTTTTCAGACTGGAGCCCTGTGACCAATGGAGTGCCACAAGAATCAGTGCTGGGTCCACTACTTTCCGTCATTTATATATATGTTAGTATCATTATGAGGTATCATTAGTAAGTTTTCAGATGACACCAAAATTGGAGGTGTAGTGGACAGCAAAGAAGGTTCCCTAAGATTACAACGGGATCTTGATTAGAAGGGCCGATGAGCTGAGGAGTGATGGGTGGAGTTTAATTTAGATCAATGTGAGGTGCTGCATTTTGGGAAAGCAAATCTTAGCTGGGCTTATAGACTTAATGGGAATGTCCCAGGGAGTGTTGGTGAACAAAGAGGCCTTAGAGTGTAGGTTCATAGCTCCTTGAAAGTAGAGTCACAGATCAATAGGATAGTGAAGACGGAGATGGATTCTATAGATGGGAGGTTGGCCTTTGTGATTGTCCGGGCCGAGTTCACCACTCTCTGTAACCGTCTCCGATCTTGAATGGTACAGTTGCCAAACCAGGTAGTGATACATCCAGACAGAATGCTGTCGATGGTGCACCTATAAACGTTGGCAAGGGTATTCTCTGTCAGTAATATCCGATGTTCTGGAGGGATCAGTGTTGAAGGGTTGGTTTGTTGATGAGAGTGTGATGAGAGCTGGCTTCCAAAAGCAACCACTCCAACCACACTCTCAGGAATATTGTCCCCATCCAGAGACAGCAGCCACTTGATCACCAACTTCAACATTCAATCCTGCAGATCCCCGAAAATCTTGTGCAAGATCATGTTGGATACCACTGACCATCAACTGAATGCAGAGATGGGGATTTTTCCAAAATAGATTAGAAATGGAGGATAAGCCACAGAGACACCCCAGCTGGGACTTGAACCCACAATCCCTGGCTGAGGAGGCCAGTGCCTTATCCATTAGGCCACTGGGGCCCCACATGCATGTTGCCAATGGCAGCCTTTAAATACTGCACCCTGACCTCTCATAGTGTGTGTTTCTGAGTGTTAGATGCTCACTGATTGTTTTTTACCCCTTCCATCTCATGCTAAATTGTTGGCTGCTTGATAAATTGATCCCGCCTCCCATTTCTCCCCAAATGGACCGATGAGAAATCAACCAAACTCCAACTTTCTGGATTAGTGATGCTGGAAGAACACAGCAGTTCGGGCTTTTGCCCGAAATGTCGATTTCGAAGCTACTTGGATGCTGTCTGAACTGCTGTGCTCTTCCAGCACCACTAATCCAGAATCTGGTTTCCAGCATCTGCAGTCATTGTTTTTACCACCTTCAAACTCCAACTTTGCACATCTCAAGTCTGAGGAAAATGGAGCAGACAGGAAAATAGCCAAGGGCTCAATGTTATTTTGTGCAGCACTTTCAAGATATTTGCAGTTACTGGGGAAGGAGTAAGTGGAGATGTTGCAAAAAGCTGCATTGAGGACAAATCAACAGAATCATTGCAGGAATTCAGCCCATTGTGGCTGTGCTGTCTCTTTCAGACAATTAACCCCAAGATCTCCCAAATCCCGGAATTACCTTGTGAAAGTTTTTATTAAACAGCATTTGCCATGATCTCAACACAGGCACAATGATTTTTAACAGAGTAGTTAAAAAATCCAGTCAATTTGGATTGTGATGGAGTTGACATGGGATGAAAATCAGCCACTGCAAAGATCAGGCTTAAAAATGAAATCCCTGAAATCCCAGATTTCAGAGGCCAGTGCCATAGCCATTAGGCCACGAGGGCACTATATTGGCAGACCACTGGAAACAGTTGACCTCAAATGAGTGCGACAGCCAAGCACACTCCCAGATCTGTGACAACACACTGAGGGACGCACTAAAGGTTCAGGCAGCTGCTGCCAAGGTGTAACAGGGAAACAACACAGTCTCAGGTCTTTCTGACAAATGATCACATCGTCCTTTCAGTTCTCAGACCCTCTTGGTGCCTGACATTGAACAGAGATCGATTCCTGCCCAAGTACAAAATGCCTTTCTTTCCACAACGATACAGAAGGTTTGAGAAATGTCAATATTCCAATGGTTTGTTGGTTCTTTTCTCTCTGCATAGACTGTACACAACTGATTTAGAACCTTTGTATGCATTTCCAAATGATGTTACAAACTGTTTCAATACTTTGTTCACAAAATCAAGTTGAAACGCAAATCAAATTTAGTCTCCCTTTGTCCCCATCACCAACAAGAATACTTGAGTAAAGTTGTGAGGAATTCATCAGAACAATGAGACTCCAGGAATTCTTCCAAGATGTCAGCAATGATCCCAATG
>NC_092756.1:76697333-76749833 GCF_047496795.1 Chiloscyllium punctatum | reverse complement strand
TGTATGTGTGTGTGTGTGTATGTGTGTGTGTATGTGTGTATGTGTGTGTGTGTGTGTGAAGTTGAATGGGGTCACCTGTAATGTCCCAGTTGAGGCCATTTTCCATTGTTACCAAACTTGGTGATCAGCCTCTGCTCGGCCACTTTTCATTGTTGCCTGTCCCGAAGTCCCCCTTGGAGGAAGGTCCGAGGTCGAATGTCCCGAATTGCTGAAGTGTTCTCTGACTGGGAGGGAACACTGCTGTCTGTTGACACTCAGAACAGCACCACACCCCCCACCCCATACACACACATGCACGCGCGCGCACACACACGCACATACACATGCACAAACACACGCACACACGCACACACGCACGCACGCACACACACACACGCACACACACACACGCACACATACACGCACGCGCACACACACGCACACACACAGACGCGCACACACACATATATACACTCACACACACACACGCACGCACGCGTGCACATGCACGCACCCGCGCACACACACACACACACACACACACACACAAGCACATATAAATTTGTGGGGTGAATTTGTATTTGCAGAACTACATTTTACTTTGCTCAAAAACTGCATGAACTACAGAGCTAAGGAGAGAATTGTGGCAGCTCCCAGAATCAGGTGACTCAGTGGTTAGCACTGCGACCTCACAATACCACGGTCCCAGGTTCGATTCCAGCCTTAGATAACTGCCTGTGTGGAGTTTGCACATTGCTCTGGTTTCCTCCCACAGTACAAAGGTGAATTGACCATGTTAAATTGCCCATAGTGTTACCTGTTTCCACACTGTCGGTAGTCTAATCCAGGGGAAGGATCTGAAGGCCCTAATTTACGAGGGCTCTAAGCTCATGCCTTTCCAGGACTTCTCAGCGGTGGTAAACCAGAAAAGAAAACCTTACGATGATGAGCCTAAGACATAGGAATGGAAGTAAGGCCATTCAGCCCATCGGGTCCACCCCTCCATTCAATCGTGAATGATGGGCATTTCAACGCCACTTGGTGGCACTCTCATCGTTCACCCTTAATTCCTTGCGCAATCAAGAATTTATCAATCTCTGCCCTGAAGACAATTAACGTCCTGGCCTCTGCTGTGCTCCACGGCAATGAATTCCACAGGCCCACCACTCTCTGCCTGAAGAAATGTCTCCTCATTTCCGTTCTAAATTGACCCCCCTCTAATTCTCAGGCTGTGCCCATGGGTCCTGATGGAAACACATTCCCAGCATCCACCCTTTCTAAGCCATGCATTATCTAGTAAATTTGCATTAGATCTCCCCTCAACCTTCTAAACTCTAATCAATACAATCCCAGGATCCTCAGCTGTTCATTGTATGTTAAGCCTCCCATTCCAGGGATCATCTGTGTGAATCTCCGCTGGACATGCTCCAGTGCCAGTATGTCCCTCCTGAGGTGTGGAGCCCAAAATTGGATACAGTATTTCAAATGGGGCCTAACCAGAGCTTTATAAAGTCTCAGAAGGACATCGCTGCTTTTACATTCCAACCCTCTTGAGATAAATTGTAACATTACATTTGTTTTCTTAACCACGGACTCAACCTGCAAGTCAACCTTTAGAGATTCCTGGACTATCATTCCCAGATCCCTTTGTACTTTGGCTTTATGAATTTTCTCACTGTTTAAAAAATAGTCCATGCCTGTATTCCTTTTTCCAAAGTGCAAGTCCGAGCATTTGCTCAGGTTGAATTTCATCAGCCATTTCCTGGACCACTCTTCTAAACTGTCTAAATCTTTCTGCAGCCTCCCCACCTCCTCAGAACGACCTGCTTGTCTGCTGAACTTTGCATCATCGGTGAACTTCGCCAGAATGTCCCCCAGTCCCTTCATCCAGATCATTAATATATAAAGTGAACAGCTGTTGCCCCAACACTGAACCCTACGGGACACCACTTGTCACCAGCTGCCATTCCAAGAAAGAACCCTTTATCCCAACTCTCTGCCTTCTGTCAGATAGCCAATTCCCAATCCATGCCTGTAGCTCACATCGAACACCATGGACCCTCACCTTACTCAGCAGTCTCCCATGAGGCACATTATCAAAGGCCTTTTGGAAATCTAGGTAGATTACATCCACTGGGTTTCCCTGGTCTAACCTACTTGTTACCTCTTCAAACAATTCTAACAGGTTTGTCAGGCATGACCTCCCCTTACTAAATCCATGCTGACATTTTCTAATCCAACCCTGCACTTCCAAGAATTTAGAAATCTCATCCTTAATGATGGATCCTAGAATTTAACCTACAACCGAGGTTAGGCTAACCAGCCTATAATTTTTCATCATTTATCTTGATCTTTCCTTGAACAAGGGGTTTACAACAGTGATTTTCCAATCATCTGGGAATTTCCCTGACTACAGTGATTTTTGAAAGATTAAAGATAGCCTCTACTATTTCCTCAGCCACCTCCCACAGAACTCTAGGATGGAGACCATTGGGGCCGGGAGATTTATCAATTTTTAGACCTTTTAACTTTTCTAGCACTTCCTCTTTTGTAATGGCTACCGTACTCAAATCTGCCCCCTGACTCTCCTTAATTGTTAGGATAATGCTCATGTCTTCCACTGTGAAGACTGACACAAAGTATTTACCAAGTTCTTCAGCCATTTCCTTATCTCCCTTCACGAACCTTCCTGCATCAATTTGGAATGGCCCAATTTCTACTTTTGCCTCTCATTTGTTTCTTATGTATTGAAAGAAACTTTAACAATCATTTCTAATATTACTGGCTAGCTTACCTTCATATTTGATCCTCTCCTTCCTATTTCTATGTCTTTGTTATCCTCTGTTTGTTTTTGTCGTCTTCCCAATCTTCTGATTTCCCAGTGCTCTTGGCCACTTTGTAGACTCTCTCTTTCCCTATGATACATTTCCTGACTTCCTTTGTCAGCCCTGGCTGTTTAATTCCCACCCCCTGACGGATAATGTTTCTGCCAAGAGAAGACTGAGGGAGTTTGGGATCCAGTACTCTCTGAGGTATCCGGCGGTGCTCCGATAACCTTACATGGATCCGTACATCTCTTTGATACATCGGAGAAGGCAAGAGACTTTGTGGACAAATTAACCGAATCTGAACAATTTAGTATCTACAAATAGTGTTGTTTGTTTATGTCTTTGTTGTTTTTTAAAAAAATCGAAGAAGTCCAGTTGGAGCTTTCTTTTCCTTGTTTTCCCGATTGGTAATAATCTGGTTTAAACTGTGTTTGGTGGCGGTTGAGATGTGTACTTTCAATTTCTAAGTGAAGTTATACCAGAGGATGGGTGGGGTATTTACCCCATCGATCTTAAATGGTTTTTTACATATTCTTATAGCCTTGATAAATGGGGAAGAATATGGTGTTTTAAATGTTTATTGCCCTCCAGCTCATCCCTCAACATTTTCCTCGATGTGTTTTCTAAATTGATCAGTCTGGAGTCCTGGCATATCATTGAAAGGGGAGATTTTAACTGTCTCATGGATCCCACAGTACTGAGGTTCCCCAAAGCCCCCACCCCCGATATCCTCTGTACAAACTAAACAATGAGTGGATCTGTGTGTGGAGTGAGAGTTGGTGGACATCTGGAGGTGTCTCCACCCTACAGGCAGGGATTTTACGGTTTTCTTTTCCAATCCACACAGATGTCACACCAGGATTGATTTTTTTCCAATCCACACAGATGTCACACCAGGATTGATTTTTTTCCAATCCCCGTGGCAACCCTGGACTTGGTGGCACCTTGTACGATCGGAAATATTACCATCTCTGATCACACTCCAGTGTACCTGTTGGTTAAGATTAAGGACGTTACAGTGGGTCCAAGGCACTGGCAAATGGATCCCTTTATCCTCAAGGATAATACGTTTGTGGAGCATTTCTCTCGGGAATTTTGGGCTTTCCTAGACATTAACTCACACTCGGTTAGTAGCCAATCCTTCCTTTCGGAAATTGCCAAAGCCTATGACAGTGGGTCAGTTATTTCCTACACTGCCAGTAGGAGGCGGCAGAAGGGTGAGCAGCAACGTCTCCTCAAAGCACGGTTGAAGGCAGCTGAGAAGGCCTACTTTGACAGGCCCTCGTTGGTCAAGTTACAGAGGATTACGGCGCTGCGGTCTGCATTGAATTCCGTGCTCACTCAGACAGCAAAGAACAAGCTTTCTTTTGCAAAGCAGAGGTTATATGATCATGGTGACAGGTCTGGCAAATACTTAGCATATCTCGCTAGGAAAAGGAGCACCCCTCAAGCCATTACGGTGATTAGGAAAGCGTCTGGGAACCGAACGGGTGACTCCAAAAAGATTAATGTGTCATTCCAGAGATTTTACACTAAGTTACACGAATCTGAGGTTTGTGAGGAGGGTCGGGCCAAAATGGAGGCTTTATTCAAGGATCTGGAGCTCCTGGGTGTGACCCCCGAACAAGAGTCTTTTCTCAATGTCCCCTTATCAGAGCAAGAGGTGCAGGAGGCTGTGAAGCAGCTTCAGAGTGGAAAGGCACCCGGTCCTGATGGACTTCCCAGTGAATTCTAGAAGGAGTTTATAAACATATTGTCAGGCCCGATGTTCAACATGTTTAATGACTCATACAGCCATGTTTGTCTCCCGCCATCTCTGAGAGAGGCCAATATTTCGCTTATTCTTAAAAAAGGGAAGGTCCCGGGGGACTGTGCTTTGTACAGGCCAATTTCACTCTTAAATGTGGACTTTAAAATCCTCGCTAATACTCTTGTGTTAAGGCTGGAGACTGTGTTACCTTCTATTGTTAAAGAGGACCAGACGGGCTTCATAAAGGGCCGCAGATCCTCCAATAATGTTAGGAGGCTGCTTAATGTAATTCAAGTGTGTCAACAACAGTCAATATAGGGATTGGTGATTTCTCCAGATACAGAGAAGGCGCTTGACCGAGTTGAGAGGCCGTACCTTTTCTATACTCTGGAGCGGTTTGTTTTGGGCGAAGTTTTTATAAATGGGTAAAGGTTCTCCACAATGACCCTCTCACTGCAATCATCACCAACAGGGTGTGATCAAGCAATTTTAACATTTTTTGGGTCATTCATAGGGATCCCAATATATCAGCTCCAGACGTGGGGTCAAATTTACATCAGAGTTTATTGTATGTGGACGATGACCTAATTCTTTCGTCAAATCCAGCAGTTTCAGTACCTCACCTATTCGCATGCATCTGTGTGTTTGGCACCTTTTTGGGGGACAAGATTAATCTTGCAAAATCAGAGACTATGCCTATGGGTGGTCTTATGAAAGTGTTAAGTCTTGAGGGTGAATATCGATTCCCATTTAAATGGTCACAGGGGGGTTTTGTGTATTTGAGCATGTTCTTTACTCCAGTTCTGAATCGGCTGTTCAAAGCCAATTTTGTTCAATTATTTGACAAAATCAAACAAGACCTTCAAAGATGGAGGTGCTTCTGGTCTCGTGGTTGGGTCGGATAGTGTTTATTAAGATGAATATTCTCCCTCGTTTACTATCCCCTATATGGATGCTCCCCCTGATTTTCGATAAGCAAACATTCAGGAGACTGAACGGCTGGTTCAGCCCCTTTATTTGACATCATCAGTGGCCCCTCATTAAATGAGCTAAACTGTGATTGTCTCACAGACTGGGGGGAGTGGATCACCCAGACGTTAAAAGCTACCAACGAAGCTCACTTTTATCCTACATGAGTGACTGGGCTTGTGTGGACCCTCTTTCAATATGGTTAGATATTGAAACCTCCCAGACTAAGGTGACCCCTTACTCACTTGCTGTGTTTGGACAAAATGAGGACAGTTAGGGAATATTGCCTTAACCCAATAGTTATCGATACAGTTAAAGCACGGAGGGCAATTCGGCAGAGGGAAGGCAATATTGGCAAGACATCGTTTCTTACACCGGGTATGCCGGGCTTTCAACCGGGGATGATAGATTCAGGATCCAAACATTGGGCAGTTAGGGGTGTGTCTTGCGTGGGTGATTTGTTTGAGGGAGACACAATGATGTCCTTCGATCAGATAGCACAGAAACACAAGCTACCGAACAGGGACCTATATGGTTTATTTCAAGTTAGAGATTTTATTCAAAAAAAGACGACACTTTTGACTGATCCCTCCAAATCCGACATAGAGAGAGGGGTGATTTAGCCCCATATCCTTCAGACTATACATAGTTCTGTATTTTTCTGACACAACATCCCAGCAAACCCAACACAGACCTGGGGACGTTTCCAGGGGAGATGAGAAATCGATCTGACATCAGACAAAGAAGATCAGTCGTGAAGACAAGGCTTAAACGTTAGCCATCCCAGAGGGGACTTGAACCCACAATTCCAAGCTGAGGAGGCCAGTGCCTTATCCATTTGACCAATAGGGCCTCATGTGCATAGTTAAAATGGCAGCCTGTGAACACTGCACCCTGAAGCTCTCACATTGTGTTCCTCTCTGAGTTTTATAAGAGTTGTTCCCCCTTCCATCTCACGCTAAATCATTGGCTGCTTGATAAAATTGATCTTACCTCCCATTTCTCCCCATACGGACAGACCAGAAATCCACCAAACTCCAACTTTGCACAACTCAAGTCTGAGAAAAATGGAGCAGACAGGAAAATAGCAAAGGGCTCAATGTTATTTTGTGCAGCACTTTCAAGATATTTGCAGTTAGTGGGGAAGGAGGAAGTGGAGATGTTGCAAAAAGCTGCATTGAGGACAAATCAACAGGATCTTAGCAGGCATTCAGCCCATTGTGGCTGTGCTGTCTCTTTCAGACAATTCACCCCAAGATCTCCCAAACCCTGGAATTACCTTGTGCAAGTTTCTACTAAAGAGCATTTTCCATAATCTCGAAGCAGGCAAGTGATTTTTAACGGAGTGGTTGAAAAATCCAGTCAATTTGGATTGAGATGGAGTTGATATGGGATGAAAATCAGCCACCACAAAGACCAGGCTTTAAAAGTCAACACCCCAAAAGGGATGTGAACCACCAATCCACTACATCAGAAGCTACAGTCTTACCCATTAAGCCACAAAAGCTCAGGGACAATACGCTGCTGGGAATAGTTGATCTTAAATGAGTGCTACAGCCGAGCAGATTCCAAGATCTGTCACGACACACTGAGGGATGCACTAAAGTTTCGGGCAGATGCTGCCAAGGTGTAACAGGGAAACAACACAGTCTCAGGTCTTTCTGACAAATGATCACATCGTCCTTTCAGTTCTCAGACTCTCTTGGTGCCTGACAATGAACAGAGATCGGTTCCTGCCCAAGTACAAAATGCCGTTTTTTTTTCACGACACTGAACTTTGAGAAATGTCAAAATTCCAGTGTTTTGTTGGTTCTTTTCTCTCTGCATAGTCTATACACAAATGACTTAGAACCTTTGAATGCATTTCTATTTGATTTTTTATGGATAAAGTATATTTAAAAAAGAAGCAAAATCTGGAGAGAGAGAAGATCTGCCCGAACTTGCGAGACCCCCCTTTGTGGAAGAGAGCCAGCCCTATATCGGGACAGGAAGGAGATTCCAATGGCCCAACATGGATTGTTCCAGTTAATACCCTCGCCTCCTTGACCACAAAGTGGGGAGGGAAGAGGGGGTTGGCACGGGGCAGGGTGACACTAGGTACACGGACACACAAGATGGCTGCTGAGCCATAGGTTGGCCACTTGGCACACAAGATGGCCGCCAGACCACAATATGGAGAGAGACAGCAGAGCAAACACAGACACTGCCTGGGGCCACCAGAATGCCAGCACAATGCACTCACAACCGAGTTGATTAGTTTAAGACGGATGGGAGAGACAATACACATGAAGAACATACACTGCCCGCCGAAGGGTCTGGGTCAGACAACACCTTTGATAGAAATGCTAACTGTTAGATACAGCCTCAATACAGAGTGATAATAGCCAGGGCTGCAGTAATCGGCCTTCTCAGGAAGAGCGATTACCGCCCATTACTACAGCAATGGACTTCCGCGCAGACGCTGAAACTGACAACAACTGCACTGAAATTAACAAAGGCCACACTGGAACTGACAATAACTGCACCGAAACGATCAAGGATTCTGCAATGTTTACAATAAACAAGCCATGTTACAGAGACAATAACCTCATCACTGACCTATTATATCACAAAATGTATAACAGTATCTTGACCATGTGCTCCGGGTTGAGAGAAGAATCACAGCTGACCACTGTGCTGTTGGTGCTGCTCTCTCCCCGGAGCTCCGGGATTTCCTTGGACAATAAACTCTGTTGGTGAACCCCGACTCTGACTCAGGGGCTGGTGATTTTCAGCAGTTGCCTTCCCACAAATGTTTGTCCAATCTGTGGATGTGACACTCCAAGTTCTCCAACGATGGCCTAACTACCTCACATCTCCATCATAGCCTCCTTGCAATTGTATTCAATACCTTGACTAAGAAAGGTAAGGACCCAAATGCATAGTCACAGCCCCATCAGTTCCAACCTTGAACCCCCAGATTTCAATCATTTCCATTGACATATTGGACATCGTCATAAATACCAAACATGCAGGTAATCTGGGGTTCAGCTGGTAATGTTGACAGAATATAGCTTAGACTGACACCAACACAACCAAAACAGAAGTTACTTTGTCCATCAGTTGGTAGCGCTATCTGTTGGAGCCCCAGTGATCTCATGGGTAAGGCACTAACTTCCTAAACCAGAGATTATGGGCTCACATCTTATTTGGGGTTTTGATTTTGTTGAAACCTTCACTGTGCAGGTGATCTCAATCCTGTGTGGTCACGTGTCCATGGCAACAAAATCAGGCATTTTCAATTGATCCTCAGCAGGAGAAATTTGACCTGATAGAAAATTGGCCAAACTAAATTAAAGAGCAGCTATCAGCTCCAGAGAACAGTGCAACTAAGATCAAAGAGCTACAAAGATTCAAGAAGAACCAGTTCCAACCAGACTGAGGGTTGTATATTGGAGAAGTGTCAGCCTGAGACAATCCACTTTATAGCTCCTGGCATGACAACAGTTAAGTGTATTGGTGTGACCCCATTGGATGTTGTGAACCCTGCTGATTATTGTACTGGCCAAAGCCACAGAAGATTCTGGAAGATCAGAGAAATGTAGGGTAGGAACACACACCTGGATGCCAGTCCCTTTGCGAAGCCTTGACTGGGCCTTGCAGTGGAGCTCTGACGATCTGCTCCAAACCTGTTCAGAGAAGCCCTAGAGTGGGGTGGGAGGAGGCCATTCAGACCATCACATCCACACTGACCCTCTGAAGAGCATCCCATCCAGGCCCAACCCCTATCCTCTCACCCTGCATTCCCCAAAGCCAATCCACCGAACCTGCACATCTTTGGGCTGTGGGAGGAAACCAAAGCACCCGGAGTACCCCATGGAGAGAATGTGCAAACTCGACACAAACAGACACCCAAGGGAGGAATCAAAGCCAGGTCCCTGACGCTGTGAGGCAGCAGTGCTACCCACTGAGCTGCCATGCCATCCTCAGGAGAATCTCAGCAGGTTTTCAGCCATTGTGACTGTGCGGTCTCTTTCTGACGGTTTACCCCACTATCCTGCATATCCTCAACATTCTGTATTTTTCTGACACAAGGTACCACCAACCCAATTCAGACCTAGGGACTTATCCAGATGACATGAAAAATTGACTTGACCTCAGACAAAGATCAGCCATGAAGACAAGGGTTAAAATGTCAGACACCCCAGATGGGACTTGAACCCACAATCCCTGGCTTAGAAGGCCAGTGCCTTATCCATTAGGCCACTGAGGCCACACGTGTGATGTTAAAATGGCAGCTTTTAAGTTTTGTTTTGCAAGAACACACTGTCTGTGGCTCAGCCAGCACAGAGTCAGTGCCCTGGACTGAGGGGATTCTAAATCTCCTGGTTAGATATGGTTTTCTCTTTACCCCCGCACTGCTGCCTAACTGTGGTAGTGCTTATGTTTTCCCCAGCACCCATGTTGTGTGTGTGCAGGTGTGAGACACAGTGAAAGACAACAGATGGACAAATCTTTCTTCAATTCCCATCACCAGGAAGAAAGGAAACAGCCGAGTGGCCAGTGACAAGCATCAAAGGGCAATGCTGTGTGACCAAACAGTGAGGGGGAGGGCACTCTCTGAACAGCTCAAGGATGTTGGTAGACACTGCGTGCTCCTTCTCCAGGGACACCCGGGCTCGAACGTAACCATGGAAGAGGGTCAGGCAATCGGCCCTAACAACCAGTTTGGCCAGGCCCAGGAGCAGACCCACGAGGAGATCCTCTGACCAACCCTCCCCCCTCGGCACTGGGTGCCCAATGATGGGGAGTGTGGGGCTGAGGTCCAACCAGAAACGGAGGAGAAGGTTTCCCAGAAAGCTAAAAAGGGAGTGCAAGCGCCCTGTTCCATGGTCTCCACAGCACCACAGAACAAGCAGTTGGGCTGGGAGTCCGTGAACCACCACAATCTGCGGACTGCCGCGTGCAATACCCTCCACCCCAGATCCCCGTGAGAAAGGGGAAGGACTCCCATGTAGAGAGCCCTTCACTGGGGATGATCCCCACCGCCCGGTGGTAAATGGGCACGCCAGGGTGTGTCCGGGAGGTGGATGAGGGTGTGCAGCAGCAGTCTGTACAGGGCCCTGTGTGATACACCCCTGAAAGGGACAAAACTAAAACTCCGGAGACAGCTCAGGTTGTGGGGCACAGTCTCCCGCAGGAAGTACAGGACCCTGGGGCCAATGTGAAATTCCGTCCGGGCAGGAGTGAGTGCAGACGGGATCCCACCGCACACCTGAGCATCCTCCAACTGGGGCACTACGTGGGGTCTGAGCACCGTCGTTTTAAGGTGTCGGATGGTGGTGGCCACGTACCGGACGTCTACCGCTGCCCTGCTCGCTATATCCTGCGGCAGCGTCCAGCCCAGGGCCCCACCATCCAGCACGTCCCCGACCCTGGTCACCCTCACAGTCACGGCCCTCCCCTCCGACAGTCACTCGAACCCACGAGTACGGAGGTGCGGATTCCTGAGCAACGTCTCCCTGACGACAGTCGCTACTCCTGCCGGAGGGTAGGCGTGACGCGATTCGACCATGTTCCAGACCGTGAGCAGGTCCTGGTAAAAGACAGGCAGTGTCCTGAGAGTGACCTCCAAACCATCACGGTCCCTGAACAGGAGCTGAGTCTCGTAGTTGAGGTTACGCACCTGGTGGAAAAAATACGTCGCCAGGGCCCCCCGCCGAGGGGGAGGCTCAATGTAAAGGTATCGCTGCAAGGTCTGAAGGTGGAACGTCGCTACCTGGGTGTGAACGCACACCAGCGACTGACCGCCCACCTCAATATGGAGACTCAGGACCTGCGCAGTGACCCAGTGCATCTTTTTGTCCCAGAAGAAGTGAACCAACATTCTCTGGATGTCAGTGACAAAACCAGGAGGAGGGACCAAAGTGACCAGCCGGTACCACAGCATGGCAGGCACCAGCTGGTTTATGACCAACACTCGACTCCTGTGAGACAGCACTCGGAGCAGTCCTGTCCAGAGGCCTGGGCGAGGTGAGACTTTGGCCTCCAGCTCCTGCCAGTTCCCCGGCCAGGATTCCTCAGCCGGGCTGAGGTAGACCCCCAGGTCGAGGAGATGGGTGGTACTCCAGCTGAACCCCCGTAACTCCTCCGGCAGAGACTCCACCCGTCACGGACTGACCAGTCGTCTGGAATATTGGGCCCAGTTGATCCTGGTGGAAGAGACCGATGAGTACAAGGATGAGTACACATCCTCCCCAGGTCAGCAGGGTCGGTGAAAGGGAGGAGCACGTGGTCAGCGTAGGCCGAGATGACCACCCCTGTGCCCGCACCGCGCAGAACCAGCCCCGACAACCTCCTCCACAAGAGGCACAGGAAAGGCTCCACGCACAGGGAATCCAGCTGGACGGACAGGGGGCAGCCTTGGCGTACTCCTCTCCCAAAGTGAAGGGGCAGTGTCATGGAGCCATTAACTTTAAAACTAATTGTACCTGCCTCCACTTGGTCCACATCCACACAAGCATTTCTTGTCACGAACCTGTCCAAATATCTTTCTCATAGATTCCATACAATGTGGAAAAAGGCCATTTGGCCCAACAAGTCCACCCAGACTCACTCACCTACATGTCCTCCTGACAAATGTACCCAACCTTCACATCCCTGAACAGTCTGGGCAATTGTGCATGGCTAATTTACTTGTGGGAAGAAACTGGAGCACCTGGAGTAAACCCACACAGACACGGGGAGAAAGTTCAAAATCCACACAAACTGTCACCAGAGGCTGAAATTGAACCTTGGCCCCTCGTGCTATGAGACAGCAGTGCTAACCACGGAGCCAACTTGGAAACTCTACACACAGTCACCCAAGGGAGGAATCAAAGCCAGGTCCCTGATGCTGTGAGGCAGCAGTGCTACCCACTGAGCCACCATGCCATCCCCAGGAGAATCTCAGCAGGTTTTCAGCCATTGTGACTGTGCTGTCTCTTTCAGACGATTCACCCCCCCATCCTGCAGATCCCCGAAAATCTTGAGCAAGAACATGTTGGGCACCACTTCCCATCAGCTGAAAGCAGACAAGGGGGATTTCTCCAAAGTCAATTAGAAATAACGTTGACAGTGAACAAGCCATAAATAATCAGATACCCCAGATGGGACACGAACCCAAAAACCCCTGGTTTAGGAGACCAGTGCCTTATCCATTAGGCCGTTGGGGATACACCCGTCAAGGTCAAATGGCAACCTTTAAATACTGAACCCTGCCCTGTCATATTGTTTTTTTCTGAGTTTTCTACTCTTACTGATTGTTTTTTGCCCCTTCCATTTCATGCTAAATTGTCGGCTGCTTGATAAATTGATCTCGCCTCCCATTTTGCCCCAGACGGACATTTGAGAAATCACAGCCGGTCAGACAGCGTCCGAGGACCAGGAGAGTCGACGTTTCGAGCATAGGCCTGAAGAGCTTATACTCGAAACATTGACTCCCCTGCTCCTCGGATGCCGCCTGACCAGCTGTACTTTTCCAGCACCACACAGTTTGACTCTGATCTCTCACATCTGCAGTGCTCACTTTCTCCCAGTCGAGAAATCAACTCAACTCCAACTTTGCAGACCCAGAGTTTGAGGCAAATGGAGCAGAAGGAAAAGGGCTCAATGTTATTGTGTGCAGCACTTTCAAGATATTTGCAGTTAGTGGGGAAGGAGGAAGTGGAGATGTTGCAAAAAGTTGCATTAAGGACAAATCAACAGAATCTTAGCGGGCATTCAGCCCATTGTGGCTGTGCTGTCTCTTTCAGACAATTCACCCCAAGATCTCCCAAATCCTGGAATTACCTTGTGCAAGTTTCTATGTCACCTCATCTGCCATAATCTCAACGTAGGCTCAGTGATTTTTAACAGTACTGTCGATGAAAAATTCAGTCAGCCTGGATTGAGATGAAGTTGACATGGAATGAAAATCAGCAACAAAGCCCAGGATTAAAACCCAAGCAACCCAGATGGGACTTGAACCAACAATTGCCAGCTTAGGGAAGCCAGGGCCTTATCCATTCGGCCCTGCAGGCTCCCACCTTGCACTCTCTGTGGAAAGTGTTGACCTCAAATGAGTGCGACAGCTGAGCATGTTCCAAGATCGACAATGACATGTTGAGGGGCACACTAAAGTATGGAGCAGCTGCTGTCAAGGTGTAACAGTTAAAGAACACTGTCTAAGGCCTTTCTGACCAGTTATGACATCATCCCTTCATTTCTCAGACCCTCTTGGTGCCTCAGATTGAAGAGAAATTGTTTCCTGCCTCAGTAGAAAGATCTGCCCGATCTTTGTGCGAGACCCCCCTTTGTGGAAGAGAACCAGCCCTATATCGGGACATTATGTTACTAACGTTCATCTGGTTGATCAGTGGAAATTAAAAGCCATGTCACACAACAGGCGGAGTCAATCTTTAGCTGAGTAGAAGTTCAGCAGAGAGAAACAGACTTACTTTGTGATATAATAGGTAATTCCTGTCCCATTGATCTATTAACTGCAGGGAACTTTCAGATACGTGGTATCTTTAGAGCAATTAAATATCCTCCCAAGATATATGCTTTCACTCTCAACTGAAGATGTTATAACTTCAATGGCTAAGAGTACTAACCAATAAATCAATGCCAAGCCAGTTGAAGTATTACACTTGGCACATCATCATCGCTGTAATTGCAGAATGCAGCATAACCTATTCCGTCTTCTAACCTACTGACAGCCAACTTTTCAAAAGTCTCCTTACACGACTCTGAAAACGAATTAAAAGAAACCAATTAAACCAAATAAGCACAAATTAAAATGTCCCAGTCATTTAAAAAGGCTCTGTAACAAAAGTCAAAATCTCCCAAGAAAGCTTACACTTACAGAGTCACAGAGTTGTACAGATCCTCTGCTCCAACTCGTCCATGCCAACCAGATATCCGAAAGTTATCTAGTCCCACAAACCAGCATTTGGTCCATATCCCTCTGAAGCCTTCTTATTCATGTCCCCATCCAGCTGCCTTTTAAATGTTACAGAGTCTTTGAGTTATACAGCACGGAAACAGACCCTTTGGTCCAACTCGTCTATGCTGACCAGATATCCTGAATTAATCTAGTCCGACTTGCCAGCATTTGGCCCATATCCCTCTAAACCCACCCTGTTCATATACCCCCATCCAGATGCCTTTTAAATGTTTTGGAGGAGCCGGTGTTAGACTGGGGTGGACAAAGTTAAAAATCACACAACACCAGGTTATAGCCCAGCGGGTTTATTTGGAAGCACTAGCTTTCGAAGCGATGCTCCTTCACTGGGTGGTTGTCTTCACCTGATGAAGGAGCAGCGCTCTGAAAGCTAGTGCTTCCAAATAAACCTGTGGGATTATAACCTGGTGTTGTGTGACTTTTAACTTCTAAATGTTGTTATTGTACCAGCCTCCACCACTTCCTCTTGCAGCATGTTCCATATAAGCACCACCCTCTGCATGAAAAGGTTGCCCCTTAGGTTCCTTTTAAATTATTATTCCTCTCACCGTAAACCTTTTCCCCTCTGTTTTTGTACTCCCCCACCCTGGGGAAAAGACTGAAGCTATTCACCCTATCCATGTCCCTCATGATTTTATAAACCTCTAAAAGGCTACCCTTCCACCTCCAACACTCCAGTGAAAATAGCCTCAGTCTATTCCTCCTCCCCCGATAGCACAAACCCTGTGACCATTGCAACACCCTTGTAAATCTTTTCTGAACGCTTGCAAGTTTTACAACATCTTTCTATGGCAGGGCAATCAGAATTGAACGCAGTATTCCAAAAGGTGGCCTAACCAATATCCTGTACAGCCACAACTCAACATCCCAATTCCTATACTCAATGCACTGACTAATAAAGGTAAGTGGATCAAATGCCTTCTTCACTATGCTATCTACTTGCAACTCCTTCTCTTCCTAATCTGTGTGTATGTGAGTTACAATAATCTTTTTGCATTCTGATATGAATAGATTCACTCTTTTTTTCATTCAACATATCCAGGTTTAATTGGCTACTTTTAAACGCCAATTCAATTGGTTTGGGAGGAAGACATCCACAAGAAAGGGTCCCTTTTTAAATTAACCTGTTAGTGACCAACCAAGGATCCAGGTAAATGAAGAAAGGAAACCATTTCGTCCCTGCTCACCTCGGAGCTTAACAATTTGGGGTATCTGTCTGGAACTGTAATAACGTGGGGAACAATTCTCACACCAGCCTCTCTTTGTAAGTGCTCCATGTATTTACGAAACAATGCCCTTCACCAGCACATCTCAGTGATATATTTAACATTTCATTCACATTAATCACTCCAAGGGCATGATCTACATTAAGAATATAAACAGTAATTACTGAAACACTCAGGTTTGGAGCATCTGCTGAAAAAAACAAAATGAATATTGCAAATTGATAATTGTATTTCTCTCCACAGATGCTACCTGAGCTGCATTTCAATATTTCCTGATTTTATTGCAGATTTCCAGCACTTGTGGTATTTAACTTTTGTATATATTTTTTTACGTAAGGAGAATGGAGACTTGAAAACATTGAATGGGACTTTTGCTCATTAACCTCTTGGGAATTGTCTGCTATTGAATGATTTGATTCAGACTTTAGACAAGGTGCAATCATGACAAAGTCTGTGGGATTATACTTATTATATATCAAGGAACAGCTCATCAAATAAGGCAATCCTCTAAAACATATGAATTCTCACCTCAAGTTTGGGGGGAAAGGTATAAAGGATCAGTATTAGATGGGGTGAGATCTGATCAACTTCAGAAAAACTTTGATCTTAAAACTACAATTCTACAGTGAAAGTGAAATATTGCAAAGTGTATGGTTAATTGTCGATGATATTTGTTCCTCCTTATTTAATTTCTATAAGTATCTGTAGAGTAATTTATAAACATATATTTAAGAACCATTGTCATGCATTATTTTGGTAATTTTATAATTTGCCATTACTTTCTCTTCACCTTATTCAAGGAGAGTGTTTATTACAGTGAGTGATACCACACAGTATTTCAATTGCACTGAATTGGTTTTGAAAGATAACTCAATAAATGCAGGTTGATGCTGTCGACGGTTCCTGTCGATATATTTCGTTGACCTGTTCAGACGTGTTATGATGTTAAGTCTTAGGCAGAAAGAGGAAGAAGGTATAAGTAAGGTTCAAGAAACTGAAGACAGACAGATCCCTGGAGATAACAGGAATGAACTCAAACTAGGAAATAGAGAATTGGAAGGGACCATGCAATTTTTATGGAAAACAGGATGAAGGAACCTCCAAGGCATTTTACAGAGGGATAACAAGCAACAGGTCGCCAGGGAAAGAGTATGTCTTCTCAGAGCAAAGGAGGGAATTTACACATGGAGCCGGAGGAAGTGGGTGAGGTTCTTAATGAATAAACTGCATTGGTATTTCCAAAGGATTCTGGGTAGTCCAAGATGGAGGACGGGAAAAAGTTGTGACTGTAAGAGCTGCTCCTTTATTGAGGCATTTTAAGTTTTGAGGGTGATTTCCTCAAATTCCAGGAGCAGCAATTACTGTTTTATTTTGCAACTTTGGAGAAAAATAAACTCAAAACATCGGCACTTTTAAAAAGAAGAAAGGCAGACAAAGAAAGCGAGTACTTGGTCAGGAGGGCAGGAGGGAAGAAACCTACACTGCTCACTGATATGGATAGGAAGGGTCAAGAGGGATATGGGCCCAGGGCGGGCGAATGGGACGAGATTAGATTAGGATATGTGGTCGGCATGGACGAGTTGGAGCGAAGGGTCTGTTTCCATGCTGTACATCTCTATGGCTCTATGACATGGTGGATGGTGAGTCTTGTATATTGATATTCTAGAGGATGTTAATATTAAAAATGAGGTGTTGGGTGTTTTGAAAAGCATTAAGGTCGACAAGTCCCCAAGACCTGATGGAATCTTTCATAGAATCCTGAGAGAGGCAGGTGTGGAAATTGCTACGGATTTGTACAAAATATTTGTATCCTTTATGGTCACAGGAGAATTCCCTGAGGACTGGAGAATACTCAATGTTGTTTCTTTCTTTAAGAAGGGCAAAAAGAATAATTCAGGAAATTGAAGGCCAGATTGGCTTCCTGCAACTTCCTGTTATTCATTGCTTGGACATCACTGTCTGTGCCTGGATGGTACCCTCTGGAAGTCACTCTGTAAAGATCTCCACCCCTCTACCTTGGGGTCTCAGGATCTCAAGGTGTTCCTCTCTTTGGCCAAGGTTTCGATCCATGTGTAATGGTTTCCTGAATGTGGTTCCTGTGAAGTGCCTTGTGCCATGAAAAGGGATCACTACATGCAGGCTGTAGTTGGGTTGAAGTGTTATGGAGAGCAGGCAGGAAAGTGGAGTTGAGGCCGAGATGAGATCAGCCATGATCGTGTGGAATGACAAGGCAGGCTCGAGGAGCTGAATTGCCGAATTTTTAAGATCTTCGGAGCACAACCAAAGACAGAGCTATCAATTGCCGTGGGTGTCTAACATGGTATCTCACCTCAGATGCATCATGAAGAGGGTGTCCATGTTCAAAGTCAAGGGTTGTAAGTTCATATCCCATTTGGGCTGTTATGTTTTTAAACATGAACTCTGATCAGCACCCTGTGTCTGTTTGATCTCAATTCCAGTTAATAAGGGGAGATGGTGGTGCAGTGCTAGACCTGGAGTAGGAATCCAGAACACCAAGTTCATGGTGTGGGGGAGATGGACTGTAATCCCACCATACAAGGTGGTGAAATCTCAGCTCAGGAGGAGCTTTGTCTGATGGGAACCATATATTGCTATTGAGGTTTGTTAGGAAGCTAACTGGTTCCATATTCTCCTTTCAGGAAGAAAACCTGGTGAGACTACAGACCCACAGCAATGTGGTTGACTCACCCTCTGGGCAATAAACACTGGCCTAGTCAGAAACATATCGCATTCCTTCCCTGTAGCTCGGTCACAATCCTGGAACACCCTCCATTGATTCATTGTAGGTTTACCTCCAACAAATGGTCAAAAATCACACCACACCAGGTTTTAGTCCAACAGGTTTATTTGAAAACACGAGCTTTCGGAGCATTGCTCCTTCATCAGGTGTAATGAGAGAGGAGGCATCAGACACAGAATGTATAAGTAAAATATCAAAGGGTCATACAAGTGATGTGAATGTATTGAACAAATCCAAAATGGCCGACTCCCTCCTGTTAAATCTTCAATCAGTTCGAAAGGAGATACAGGCAGCACATGGATTGCAGTGGTTCACAAAGATAGCTCCCCATCACCATTCAGGGGAAACTAGGGAGAGGCAATAAATGTTGATCTGGCCAGCAATGTTCACGCCCTAGAAATGAATAAAAACAATCCCACAATGGAATAAACCGCCAGGGGAAAAGTCATAGTGTAATGACTTGAAAACATCAAGCCCCAACTTTGGATGGTTTCTATTGTTATGTTTTACATTATCATCCAAAACGCACCAGTCATTGACATAAAGGTTATGATTTGGAGGAGCCGGTGTTAGACTGGAGCGGACAACGTTACAAATCACACAGCACCAGGTTATAGTCTAACAGGTTTATTGGGAAACACTAGCTTTCGAAGAGCTGCTTCTTCATCAGGTGGTTGTGGAGCAGGATCGTAAAACACTGAGGTTTTAGCAACAGGATTGCAGTGTAATGGCATGTAATATTAAACAAATTGAGCTGAAGTCTTTCATCTTTTAGAATGATCATGTTTGTTTCAGTTCCTTGTTATGTACATCCCAGACCTTTGTTAAAGTTACATTCTCAAGAGAGTTTTAACAATCGGTGCCATCTCAGCTCAGATAATGCATTGAAGATGTGAGGTTAAAATCTGTCTGTGTCCCAATGTTCGGTCAGACTGATTCTATTTCTAAAGTGGCATTTACAGAATCTTACATGGTTTTATGCAGGTTTTGAGCAAAACAAAACATAATTCTGAACGTACAAATTCACCCCTCAAATGTATATGTGTGTGCGTGCAGGGGAGACCGAGTGAGTGTGTGTCTTTGGGTGTGCGTGGGAGGGGGCGATGGTGTGAGTGTCTGTGAGAGTGTGTGTATGTGTATGTGTTTGAGTGTAATGGGGTATATATCTGTTTTTTGTGTGTGTGTTTGTGCGTGTATATGTGTGTGTATATGTGTGTATGTGTGCATTTATTTGTGTGTGTGTATGTGCATGTATGTGTGTGCACGTGTGTGTGTATGTGTGTGTAGGTATGTTTATATATATGTGTGTATGCGTATGTCTGTGTGCGTGTATGTGTGTGTATGTGTGTGTATGTGTAAGTGTGTGTGTATGTGTGTGTATGGGTGTGTGGTTATGTGTGCATGTATATGTGTGTCGATGTATGTGCGTATGTGTGTTTATGTGTATGCGTGTTTGAGTATGTGTGTATGTGTGTGTATATGTCTGTGTGTATGTGTATGTTTGTATGTGTGTATGTATATGTGTATGCGTATGTGTGTGTTTGTCTGTGTGTGTATGTGTGTGCTCGCGTGTGTGTGTGTATGTGGGTGTGTGTGTGTATGTGGATGTGTATGTGTGTATGTGTATGTGTGTGTTTGTTTGTGTTTATGTGTGTGTATGTGTGTATGTGTGTGTGTGTGTATATGTGTGCGTGTGGGTGTGTGTATGTGTAGGGGTGTGTGTATGTGTGTGAATGTGGGTGTGCATGTGTATGTGTGTGTGTGTTTATGTGTATGTGTATATGTGTGTTTATGTGCATGTGTGTGTATGTGTGTGTGCATGCGTGTGTGTTTATGTGTATGTGTATATGTGTGTGTATGTGTGTGTGTATGTGTGTGTGTATGTGTGTGTGTGTATGTGTGTGTATGTATATGTGTGTATGTGTATGCGTATGTTTGTGTATGTAAGTGTGTGTGAGCATGTGTGTATGCGTGTGTGTTTGTGTGTGTGTGTGTGTATGTGTGTGTGGGTGTGTGTAGTTGAATGGGGTCACCTGTAATGTCCCAGTTGAGGCCATCTCCATTGTTACCAAACTTGGTGATCGGCCTCTGCTCGGCCACTTTTCATTGTTGCCTGTCCCGAAGTCCCCCTTGGAGGAAGGTCCGAGGTCGAATGTCCCGAATTGCTGAAGTGTTCTCTGACTGGGAGGGAACACTCCTGTCTGTTGACACTCAGAACAGCCTGACCCCCCCACCCCATACACACACACACACACATACATGCACAAACACACACGCACATACAAACACACATGACCACACGTGCACACACACGCACACACGCACGCACGCATGCACACACACACGCACACACATACGCACACACATGCACGCACACACGCACGCACAAACACACGCACACACACATACGCACACACACACGTATATGCACAAACACACGCACACACACGCACGCACGCACACACATACGCGCACGCACACGCGCGCGAACACACACATACACACGCACATACACACACACACACAGGCACGTATAAGTTTGTGGGTGAATTTGTATTTGCGGATCTACATTTTACTTTGCTCAAAACCTGCATTAACTGCAGAGCTTAGGAGAGAATTGTGGCAGGTCCCAGAATCAGGTGACTCAGTGATTAGCACTACTGCCTCACAATACCAGGGTCCCAGGTTCAATTCCCGCCTTAGATAACAGCCTGTGTGGAGTTTGCACATTGCTCTGGTTTCCTCCCACAGTACAAAGGTGAATTGGCCATGTTAAATTGCCCATAGTGTTACCTGTTTCCACACTGTCGGTAGTCTAATCCAGGGGAAGGATCTGAAGGCCCTAATTTACGAGGGCTCGAAGCTCATGCCTTTGCCAGGACTTCTCAGCGGTGGGAAACCAGAAAAGAAAACCTTACGACGATGAGCCTAAGACATAGGAATGGAAGTAAGGCCATTCAGCCCATCGGGTCCACCCCGCCATTCAATTGTGAATGATGGGCATTTCAACGCCACTTTGTGGCACTCTCATCGTCACCCTTAATTCCTTGCGTGATCAAGAATTTATCAATCTCTGCCCTGAAGACAATGAACGTCCTGGCCTCTGCTGCGCTCCACGGCAATGAATTCCACAGGCCCACCACTCTCTGCCTGAAGAAATGTCTCCTCATTTCCGTTCTAAATTGACCCCCCTCTAATTCTCAGGCTGTGCCCATGGGTCCTGATGGAAACACATTCCCAGCATCCACCCTTTCTAAGCCATGCATTATCTAGTAAATTTGTATTAGATTTCCCCTCAACCTTCGAAACTCTAATCAATACAATCCCAGGATCCTCAGCTGTTCATTGTATGTTAAGCCTCCCATTCCAGGGATCATCTGTGTGAATCTCCGCTGGACATGCTCCAGTGCCAGTATGTCCTTCCTGAGGTGTGGAGCCCAAAATTGGATACAGTATTTCAAATGGGGCCTAACCAGAGCTTTATAAAGTCTCAGAAGGACATCGCTGCTTTTACATTCCAACCCTCTTGAGATAAATGGCAACATTACATTTGTTTTCTTAACCACGGACTCAACCTGCAAGTCAACCTTTAGAGATTCCTGGACTATCATTCCCAGATCTCCTTGTACTTTGGCTTTATGAATTTTCTCACTGTTTAAAAAATAGTCCATGCCTGTATTCCTTTTTCCAAAGTGCAAGTCCAAGCATTTGCTCAGGTTGAGTTTCATCAGCCATTTCCTGGACCACTCTCCTAAACTGTCTGAATCTTTCTGCAGCCTCCCATCTCCTCAGAACGACCTGCTTGTCTGCCTAACTTTGCATCATCGGTGAACTTCGCCAGAATGTCCCACAGTCCCTTCATCCAGATCATTAATATATAAAGTCAACAGCTGCGGCCCCAACACTGGACCCTCTGTTTGTTTTTGTCGTCTTCCCAATCTTCTGATTTCCCAGGGCTCTTGGCCACTTTGTAGACTCTCTCTTTCCCTATGATACATTTCCTGACTTCCTTTGTCAGCCCTGGCTGTTTAATTCCCGCCCCCTGACGGATAATGTTTCTGCCAAGAGAAGACTGAGGGAGTTTGGGATCCAGTACTCTCTGAGGTATCCGGCGGTGCTCCGATAACCTTACATGGATCCGTACATCTCTTTGATACATCGGAGAAGGCAAGAGACTTTGTGGACAAATTAACCGAATCTGAACAATTTAGTATCTACAAATAGTGTTGTTTGATTAGATTACTTACAGTGTGGAAACAGGCCCTTCAGCCCAACATGTCCACACCGGCCTGCCGAAGCATATACCAACCAGACCCATACTCCTACATTTACCCCTTCATCTAACACTACGGATAATTTAGCATGGCCAATTCACCTAACCTGCACATTTTTGAATTGTGGGAGGAAACCAGAGCACCCGAAGGAAACCCACGCAGACACGGGGAGAATATGCAAACTCCACACAGAGTCGCCTGAGGTGGGAATTGAACCCGGGTCTCTAGTGCTGTGTGGCAGTAGTGCTAAGCACTGTGTCGCCCCCGCGGTTTGGTTCCATCTTTGTTGTTTTTTAAAAAAACCGAGGAAGTCCAGTTGGAGCGTTCTTTTCCTTGTTTTCCCGATTGGTAATAATCCGGTTTAAACTGTGTTTGGTGGCAGTTGAGATGTGTACTTTCAATTTCTAAGTGAAGTTATACCAGAGGATGGGTGGGGTATTTACCCCATCGATCTTAAATGTTTTTTTTCTTCATATTGCTATTCTATGGTATATTTACTTTCTATTCTGCTTGTGTTTGTGGTACAGCTCTATTTAGAAGGAGGGAAAATGGTTGGGATGGCTAGATGCCCACTTATGGGTAGTTTGGGATGGGTAGTTGCCCCCTTTGGGCAGTAGGTGAATTTCCCTATTCAGCGCCATTGGCGTTTTATCTGTTGGTTTGTATTGCTTTTAATCTTTGATAGTTTTGTAGGTTTGTTAAATGTCGTGGTTTCAGTTTATATAGTTTTTATTTTTGATGGATCATATGACACTATGACTCAATGATTTGTGGTTCGAGTTCCTCCTCTCTGGAATTTAAATGTTACTGCAGAAGGTTATGGCTAATGACTTGATTAAATGGTGAACCTGGAATATCAAGGGAAGTCACTCACCAATTAAGAGGAAGAAGGGACTTTTGAGTCTTAGAAAGGAGAAAGTGGATATTCCTTTGTTACAGGAGACACACTTGGATGACAGGGAGCATTTGAAACTACAGCAGAATGGCCTTAATCGGGTTTACTTCACATCATTTAATACCAGAAGTAGGGGAGTGGCTGTATTGGTGAGGAGGAATCTCTCATTTAAGTTACTAGAGTGTGTTAAAGACACACACACAGGAGGTTTGTAATTCTTATAGCCTAGAGAAATGGGGAAAAATATGGTGTTTTAAATGTTTATTGCCCTCCAGCTTATCCCAAAAATATTTTGCTAGATGAGTTTTCTAAATTGATCAGTCTAGAGTCCTGGCATATCTTTAAAGGGGGAGATTTTAACGGTCTCATTGATCCCACAGTACAGAGGTTGGCCAAAGGCCCCCCGATACCCTCTGTACAAACTAAACAATTAGTGGATCTGTGTGTGGAGTGAGGGTTGGTGGACATCTGGACGTGTCTCCACCCTACAGGCAGGGATTTTACGTCTTTTCCCAATCCACACAGATGTCACACCAGGATTGATTTTTTTCCAATCCCCGTGGCAACCCTGGACTTGGTGGCCCCTTGTACGATCGGTAATATTACCATCTCTGATCACACTCCAGTGTACCTGTTGGTTAAGATAAAGGACGTTACAGTGGGTCCAAGGCACTGGGAAATGGATCCCTTTATCCTCAAGGATAATACATTTGTGGAGCATTTGTCTCGGGAATTTTGGTCTTTCCTAGACATTAACTCACGCTCGATTAGTAGCCCATCCTTCCTTTCGGAAATTGCCAAAGCCTATGCCAGTGGGTCAGTTATTTCCTACACTGCCAGTAGGAGGCGGAAGAAGGGTGAGCAGCAACGTCTCCTCGAAGCACGGTTGAAGGCAGCTGAGAAGGCCTACTTTGACAGGCTCTCGTTGGTCAAGTTACAGAGGATTACGGCGCTGTGGTCTGCATTGAATTCCGTGCTCATGCAGACAGCAAAGAACAAGCTTAGTTTTGCAAATCAAAGGTGATATGATCATGGTGACAGGCCTGGCAAATACTTAGCATATCTCGCTAGGAAAAGGAGAGCCCCTCAAGCCATTACGGTGATTAGGGAAGGTGTCTGGGAACCGAACATGTGACTTCAAAAAGATTAATGTGTCATTCCAGAGATTTTAGTCTCAGTTATATCAATCTGAGATTTGTGTGGAGGGGTGGGCCAAAATGGAGGCTTTATTCAAGGATCTGGAGCTCCTGGGTGTGACCCCTTTTCTCAATGTCCCCTTATCAGAGCAAGAGGTGCAGGAGGCTGTGAAACCGCTTCAGGGTGGAAAGGCACCCAGTCCTGATGGACGTCCCAGCGAATTCTAGAAGGAATTTATAAACATATTGTCAGGCCCGATGTTCAACATGTTTAATGACTCATACAGCCATGATTGTCTCCCGCCATCTCTGAGAGAGGCCAATATTTCGCTTATTCTTAAAAAAGGGAATGTCCCGGGGGACTGTGCTTTGTACAGGCCCATTTTAATCTTAAATGTGGACTTTAAAATCATCTCCAAGACCCTTGTGTTAAGGCTGGAGACTGTGTTACCTTCTATTGTTAAAGAGGACCAGACGGGCTTCATAAAGGGCCGCAGATCCTCCAATAATGTTAGGAGGCTGCTTAATGTAATTCAAGTGTGTCAACAACAGTCAATATAGGGATTGGTGATTTCTCTAGATACAGAGAAGGCGCTTGACCGAGTTGAGAGGGCGTACCTTTTCTATACTCTAGAGCGGTTTGTTTTGGGCAAAGTTTTTATAAGATGGGTAAAGGTTCTCCACAATGACCCTCTCACTGCAATCATCACCAACAGGGTGTGATCAAGCAATTTTAACATTTTTTGGGTCACCCGGCAGATCTGTTCCCTTTCGCCACTGCTTTTTACAGTGTGGATTGAATCATTGGTGGAGGGCATTCATAGGGATCCCAATATATCAGCTCCAGACGTGGGGTCAAATTTACATCAGAGTTTATTGTATGTGGACGATGTCCTCATTCTTTCGTCAAATCCAGCAGTTTCCGTACCTCGCCTGTTAGCATGCATCTGTGTGTTTGGCTCCTTTTTGGGGGACAAGATTAATCTTTCAAAATCAGAGGCTATGCCTATGGGTGGTCTTATGAAAGTGTTAAGTCTTGAGGGTGAATATCGATTCCCATTTAAATGGTCACAGGGGGCTTTTGTGTTTTTGAGCATGTTCATTACTCCAGTTCTGAATCGGTTGTTCAAAGCCAATTTTGTTCAATTATTTGAGAAAATCAAACAAGATCTTCAAAGATGGAGGCGCTTCTGGTCTCGTGGTTGGGTTGGATAGTGTTTATTAAGATGAATATTCTCCCTCGTTTACTATACCCTATATGGATGCTCCCCCTGATTTTCGATAAGCAAACATTCAGGAGACTGAACGGCTGATTCAGCCCCTTTATTTGGCATCGTCAGTGGCCCCTCATTAAATGAACTAAACTGCGATTGTCTCACAGACTGGGGGGAGTGGATCTCCCAGACATTAAAAGTGACCAACGAAGCTCCCTTTTATCCTACATGAGTGATTGGGCTTGTGGGGACCCTCTTTCAATATGGTTAGATATTGAAACCTCCCAGACTAAGGTGACCCCTTACTCACTTGCTGTGTTTGGACAAAATGAGGACAGTTAGGGAATATTGGCATAACCCAATAGTTATCAATACTGTTAAAGCACGGAGGGCAATTCGGCAGAGGGAAGGCAATCTTGGCAAGACATCTTTTCGTACACCGTGTATGCCGGGTTTTCAACTGGGAATGATAGATTCAGGATCCAAACATTGGGAGTTAGGGGTGTGTCTTGCGCAAGTGATTTGTTTGAGGGAGACACAATGATGTCCTTCGATCAGTTAGCACGGAAACACGAGCTATCTAACAAGGACCTCTTTCATTTTTCTCAAGTTAGGGATTTTATTAAAAAAAAGACAACACATTTGACTGATCCCGACACATCCGACATAGAGAGGACGTTGCTCAGTGCTAAGAGTACACTTTCTGTCAGCACTTTATATCATCAATTGGAGGGGGGGTACTCCCTCAGATGAATTCGATCGACTCTGTTGGGTTTGGGAGAGAGTGCTCGGTGTTGAAGTCTCCCCATGCTTTACAGTTGAAGATTCTCCACAGGTCCCACTTGGCCCCAGACTGTTTGTCAAAATATAAACCACTGGATTTTCAACATGTTTCAAGTGCAAGGTCGGTACAGGCACTCTTACCCATTGTCTCTGTTCCTGTGGGAAGCTTCAAACATACTGGAGTGCTGTGGTGGGTGCCTTGGAGTGGTCTTTGGGTGTAAGGGTGGAGAAGGACACGATCTCTCTTCTTCTGGGCCTGCCCAGTGTGCTCCCTGCAGATGAGCAGACGAAAAACATCTCAATATCCTCATATTTTGTGCAAGAAAGAATATTTTGTTAGGTTGGTTATATGAAAACCCCCCTGGGCCTGTTGTGTTGGCGGAAGATTGTTATGGAGCATATCCCCTTGGATTTTCTCACAAGTATGGTACACAACAAAACTGAGGGCGGGTTGGAATTGTTTTTCCATTTTTCTTGTGTTTTTTTAAAATTATTTTTATTTGTATTGTTTTGTATTTGTTGTAATATTAAAAAATACATTTTTTCAATAAAAATATATTTAAAAAATTGTGATAGTCATTTAAAAAGGCTCTGTATCACGAGTGAAAATCTTCAAGAAAGCTTACACTTACAGAGTCATAGACTTGTCCAGACCCTTCAGTCCAACTCGACCATGCCAACCAGATAGACTCAATTAATCTAGTCCCAGAAGGCAGCATTTGGCCCATATCCCTCATTTGTTCTTGTCTTTCTGGGACCATTCCTTCAATGATGGCTGTACAAACATTGAGCTTACTAGACTTCCATACTGTCCTGTTGGCATTGAACAGAAAAAAGTGCAGGTGAAATAAATTCATTCCACACTCAATAATTTATATTTTAAATGGTATGAGTCAGACCAAGGTAATAGTGACCCTAAAGGTGGAAGATGCATGAAAATATTTGCTTTGCAAGTAATGATGAAGCAGTTATGAAGGGGCTCTGACATCACCACGGTCTGCAAATCATAATCGGCTTAACCAGACTCAAGAACTAAAGAGAAACCAAGAACATCTCACCGATATTACCATGACGGTTGGTCACAGCGAAGGGTGAATAGTGAGACCGCAAAAACACATTTCATATCTCTCTGTGCTGTAACATTCTGCTGTCTTTCTCCATTGAAACTTGGCCGAAGGGCCTGTTTACACATTGTACGGAGTCTATCTCAATCTAATCTAATCGAAAAAATAATATCCACTGCTTTATTCTTTCTGCCAAAGTGTATGACCTCACACATTCTCACATTGTATTTCAATTTGCTAAGTTTTTGGCCAATCCCTAAACCCTCTGTAAGCTCTGTGAGTCAGCCTCAGCAGTTGCCTTCCCACAAATGTTTGTCCAATCTGTGGATGTGGCACTCCAAGTACTCCAACGATGGCCTAACTACCTCACATCTCCATCATAGCCTCCTTGCAATTGTATTCAATACCTTGACTAAGAAAGGTAAGGACCCAAATGCATAGCCACAGCCCCATCAGTTCCCACCTTGAACACCCAGATTTCAATCATTTCCATTGACATATTGGACCTTATCATAAATACCAAACATGCAGGTAATCTGGGGTTCAGCTGGTAATGTTGACAGAATATAGCTTAGACTGACACCAACATAACCAAAAGAGAAGGAGCTTTATCCACAGACAGGTACGTGTATCTGTTGGTAACCAGTGACCTCATAGAAGTTGCTTTGTCCATAGATTGGTAGCTCTATCTGTTGGAGACCTAGTGACCTCATGGGTAAGGCACTAACTTCCTAAACCAGAGATTGTGGGCTCAAATTGTATTTGGGGTTTTGATTTTGTTGAAACCTTCACTGTGCGGCTGATCTTAATCCTGTGTGGTCACATGACCATGACAACAAAATCAGGCATTCTCAATTGATCCTCAGCTGGAGAAATTTGACCGGATAGAAAATTGGCCAAACTAAATGAAACAGCAGCGATCAGCTCCAGAGAACAGTGCAACTAAGATCAAAGACCTACAAAGATTCAAGAAGAACCAGTTCCAACCAGACTGAGGGTTGTATATTGTAGAAGTGTCAGCCTGAGTCAATCCACTTTATAGCTCCTGGCACGACAACAGTGAAGTGTATTGGTGTGACCCCACTGGATGATGTGATCTTAGATCATGACCCTATTGGCCAAAGCCACAGAAGATTCTGGAAGATGAGGGACAGGAGAGGAGGAAAACACACCTGAACGCCAAGCCCTTAGCAAAGCCTTGACTGGGTCCTGCAGTGGAGCTCTGACTATCTGCTCCAAACCTGTTCAGAAAAGCCCTCGCGTGAGAAGGGCAGGCCATTCAGCCCATCACATCCACACAGACCCTCTGAAGACCATGCCATCCAGGCCCAACCCCTATCCTCTCACCCTGCATTCCCCAAAGCCAATCCACCCAACCTGCACATCTTTGGGCTGTGGGAGGAAACCAAAGCACCCGGAGTACCCCATGGAGAGAATGTGCAAACTCGACACAAACAGAAACCCAAGGGAGGGATCAAGGCCAGGTCCCTGACACTGTGAGGCAGCAGTGCTACCCACTGAGCCACCATGCCATTCCCCAGGAGAATCTCAGCAGGTTTTCAGCCATTGTGACTGTGCTTTCTCTTTCAGACAATTCACCTCAATCCTGCAAAACTTGTGCAAGAAGATGTTGGGCACCACTTCCCATAAACTGAATGCAGACAAAGAGATTTTCCCAAAATAGATTAGAAATCAAGTTGACAAAGGGCAAGGGACTGACACCCCAGATGGGACTCGAACCCACAATCCCTGGCTTAGAAGGCCAGTGCCATATCCATTAGGCCACTGGGGCCACACAACAAGCTCAAAATGACAGACTATATGTACTGCACCCGACCTCTCATACTGTGTGTTTCTGAGTGTGAAACTCTCACGAATTGTTTTTTACTCCTACCATCTCATGCTGAATTGTTGGCTGCTTGATAAATCAATCTCGCTTCCCATTTGTCCCCAAACGGAGAGATGAGAAATTAACCAAACTCCAATGTTGCACAACTCAAGTCTGAGGAATATGGAGCAGATGAGAAAATAGCAAAGGGCTCAATGTTATTTTGTGCAGCACCTTGAAGATATTTGCAGTTAGTGGGGAAGGAGTTACTGGAGATATTGCAAACAGCTGCATTGAGGACAAATCAACAGAATCATAGCAGGCATTCAGCCTATTGTGGCTGTGCTGTCTCTTTCAGACAATTCTCCCCAAGTTCTCCCAAATCCTGGAGTTACCTTGTGCCAGTTTCTAATAATCAGCGTTAAAAATCAGACAACACCAGGTTGTAGTCCAACAGGTTTATCTCAAAGTACTAGCTTTCGGAGCGCTGCTGCTTCGTCAGGTGGTTGTGGAGCATAAGATTGTAAGACACAGAATTTATGGCAAAAGTTTACAGTGTGATGTCACTGAAATTATATATTGAAAAAAATGTGGATTGTGTGTGAAGTGTCTCATCTTTTAGAATGACCAGGTTGGTTTCAGTTCTTTCATGTGTAAATCACAAAACGTTTTTCATTGCCAAGTGAAATGGCAAGCTGTCCAATAAAAGCTAAATGCTGTGAATGCTGGAAATCTGAAGCAGAGAAAATGCTGGAGAAATCATGACTCAAAAACATGATTGTGACTTTTTCAGAAAACTCAAAGAGGATTGATGAGGGCAGAGCGGTGGATGTGATCTATATGGACTTCAGTAAGGAGTTCGACAAGGTTCCCCATGGGAGGCTGATCAGCAAGGTTCAAACTCATGGAATACAAGGAGAACTAGCTATTTGGATACAGAACTGGCTCAAAGGTAGGAGACAGAGGATGGTGGTGGAGGGTTGTTTTTCAGACTGGAGCCCTGTGACCAATGGAGTGCCACAAGAATCAGTGCTGGGTCCACTGCTTTCCGTCATTTATATATATGTTAGTATCATTATGAGGTCTCATTAGTAAGTTTGCAGATGACAACAAAATTGGAGGTGTCGTGGACAGCAAAGAAGGTTCCCTCAGATTACAACAGGATCTTGATTAGAAGGGCCGATGAGCTGAGGAGTGATGGGTGGAGTTTAATTTAGATCAATGTGTGGTGCTGCATTTTGGGAAAGCAAATCTTAGCTGGGCTTATAGACTTAATGGGAATGTCCCAGGGAGTGTTGGTGAACAAAGAGACCTTAGAGTGCAGGTTCATAGCTCCTTGAAAGTAGAGTCGGAGATTGATAGGATAGTGAAGAAGGCGTTTGGTATGCTTTCCTTTATTCTAAATCAGTTGTGTACAGTCTATGCAGAGAGATAAGAACCAACAAAACATTGGAATGTTGACATTTCTCAAAGCTCCTGTATTGTTGTGAACAAAAAGGCATTTTCTACTTGAGCAGGAACTGATCTCTGTTCATTGTCAGGCAACAAGAGGGTCTGTGAATTGAAAGAATGATGTGATAATTTGTCAGAAAGACCTGAGACTGTGTTGTTTCCCTGTTACACCTTGGCAGCAGCTGCCCGAAACTTTAGTGTATCCCTCAACATGTCATCTGAGACATTTTAACATGCTGGGCTGTAACGCTCGATTGATGCCAAGACTTTACACTGGCAAATGGCTATGTGTGCCCTCGTAGCATATTGGGTAAACCACTGTCCTCCTAAGTGTGGGATTGTGGGTTTAATTTCCCTCTGGGCTGCTTACGTTTTAAGCTTAGTCTTTGTAGCTGACTTTTGTCCCATGCCAACTTCATCACGATCCAAATTGACTGCATTGTTCAAACTACTCAGTTCAAAATAACTGTGCCTGTGTTGAGATTATGGTGAATGATGTGTAATAGAAACTTGCAAAACACAATTCCAGGATTTGGGAGATCTTGGGGAGAATTGTCTGAAAGAGACAGCATAGCCACAATGGGCTGAATGCCCGCTAAGATTCTGTTGATTTAGAACATAAAACATAGAACGTAGAACAGTACAGCACCGAACAGGCCCTTCAGCCCACGATGTTGTGCCGTCCATTGATCCTCATGTATGCACCCTCAAATGTCTGTGACCATATGCATGTCCAGCAGTTTCTTAAATGTCCCCAATGACCTTGCTTCCAGAACTGCTGCTGGCAACGCATTCCATGCTCTCAAAACTCTCTGTGTAAAGAACCCGGCTCTGACATCCCCTCTATAATTTTCCTCCAACCAGCATCTTTCCTATAATAGGGCAACCAGAACTGGACGCAGTATTCCAAGTGCAGTCTAACCAAAGAAAGCATTTGTCCTCAATGCAACTTTTTGCAACATCTCCACCTACTTCCTCCCCACTAACTGCAAATATCTTGAAAGCGTTGCACAAAATAACATTGAGCCCTTTGCTATTTCCCTGTCTGCTCCATTTTCCTCAGACTTGAGTTGTGCAATGTTGGAGTTTGGTTGGTTTCTTGTCTGTCCGTTTGGGGACAAATGGGAAGTGAGATTGATTTATCAAGCAGCTAATTTTTTTAGCATAAGATGGAAGTTGTAAAAAACAATTAGTGAGAGTATAAAACTGAGAAAAACACAATATGAGCCATCAGGGTGCAGTATTTGAAGGCTGCCAGTTTGATAACAGACATGTAGACCCAGTGGCCTAATGGATAAGATATTGGGCTCCTAAGCCAGGGACTGTGTGCTCAAATCCCATCATAAGTGGATAACTTCCATAGGTTGCCCTCTTTGAACTTTAATGTTAATCTACATTATAAAAATCCCCATGTCTGCATTCAGTTGATGGGAAGTGCTGTCCAAAATGAACTTGCACAAAGTTGTCGGGGATCTGCAGGATTGGGTCGAAATTGCCTGAAAGAGACAGCAGAGCCACAACGGGGAAAGAACTGCTGAGATTCTCCTGGGGCTGGCATGGTGACTCACAGTGTCAGGGACCTGGCTTTGATTCCTCCCTTGGGTGTCTCTTTGTGTCGAGTTTGCACATTCTCTCCATGGGGTACTCGGAGTGCATTGTGTTTTTCCCACAGCCCAAAGATGTGCAGGTTCGGTGGATTGGTTTTGGGGAATGCAGGGTGAGAGGATAGGGATTGGGCCTGGATGGGATGCTCTTCAGAGGGTGAGTGTGGACTTGCTGGGGTGAATGGCTTGTCCCCCTCACTCGAGGGCTTTTATGAACATGTTTGGAGCAGATGGTCAGAGCTCTGCTGCAGATCCCAGTCAAGGCTTTTCTAAGGGACTGGCATCCAGGTGTGTGTTCATATCCTTCTTTTCACTGACCTTCCAGAATGTTCTGTAGCTTTGGCCAAAGGGGTCATGAGCCGGGTTCACATCATCCAATGGGGTCACATTGCCAGGAGCTAGACAACGGATTTACTCAGACTGACACTTCCAGTCATTGAGTCATAGAGATGTACAGCACAGAAACACACCCTCGGTCCAACCCGTCCATGCCGAACAGATATCCCAACCCAATCTAGTCCCACCTTCCAGCACTCGGCCCATCTCCCTCCAAACTCTTCCTATTCATATACCATCCAGATGCCTTTTAAATGATGTAATTGTACCATCCTCCACCACTTCCTCTGGCAGCTCATTCCACACACACACACCACCCTCTGCCTGAAAAAGTTGCCCCTCAGGTCTCTTTTATATCTTTTCCCTCTCACCCTAAACCTAAGCCCTCTAGTTCGGGAGTCCCCCACCCCAGGGTAAAGACCTTGGCTGTTTACCCTATTCATGCTGCTCATGCTCCAGAATTGTTTATAAAAGCCCAAGGGTGAGGAGGGCAGGCCATTCAGCCCATCACGTCCACACTGACCCTCTGAAGAGCATCCCAGCCAGGCCTAACCCCTATCCTCTCACCCTGCATTCCCCAAAACCAATCCACCGAACCTGCACATCTTTCGGATGTGGGAGGAAACCAAAGCACCCGGAGTACCCCATGGAGAGAATGTGCAAACTCGACACAAACAGACACCCAAGGGAGGAATCAAAGCCAGGTCCCTGACACTGTGAGGCAGCAGTGCTACCCACTGAGCCACCATGCCATCCCCAGGAGAATCTCAGCAGGTTTTCAGCCATTGTGACTGTCCTGTCTCTTTCAGGGAATTCTGCAGATCCCCAAAATATCTGTGTAAGATCACACAGGGAACCACATCCCGTCAACTGAAAGCAGACGTCGGGACGTTGTCAAAGAGGATTAAAGACTCGGGACACATGTATCAAGAGTCAAACACCCCAGACAGGACTTGAAACCACAATCCCTGGCTTCGGAGGCCAGTGCATTATCCATTAGGCCACTGAGGCCCCACACCCACACTAGCAATGGCAGCGTTTAAATACTGCACCCTGACCTCTCATCGTGTGTGTTTCTGTGTGTTGCACTCTCACTATTTGGTTCTTACCCCTTCCATCTCATGCTAAATCGTTGGCTGCTTCATAAATTGATCCTGCCTCCCATTTCTCCCCAAATGGACAGATGAGAAATCAACCAAACTCCAACTTTGCACAACTCAAGTCTGAGGAAAATGGAGCAGACAGGAAAATAGCAAAGGGCTCAATGTTATTTTGTGCAGCACTTTCAAGATATTTGCAGTTACTGGGGAAGATGGAAGTGGAGATGTTGCAAAAAGCTGCATTGAGGACAAATCAACCCAATCTTGTTGGGCATTCAGCCCATTGTGGCTGTGCTGTCTCTTTCAGACAATTCATCCCAGGATCTCCCAAATCCCGGAATTATCTTGTATAAGTTTCTACTAAACAGCATTTGCCATAATCTCAACATAGGCACAATGATTTTTAACAGAGTAGTTAAAAAATCCAGTCAATTTGGATTGAGGTGAAGTTGACACGGGATGAAAATCAGCCACTGCAAAGACCAGGCTTAAAAATGAAATCCCTGAAATCCCAGATTTCAGAGGCCAGTGCCATAGCCATTAGGCCACGAGGGCACTATATTGGCAGACCACTGGAAACAGTTGGCCTCAAATGAGTGCGACAGACAAGCACACTCCCAGATCTGTGACAACACACTGAGGGACGCACTAAAGGTTCGGGCAGCTGCTGCCAAGGTGTAACAGGGAAACAACACAGTCTCAGGTCTTTCTGACAAATGATCACATTGTCCTTTCAGTTCTCAGACCCTCTTGGTGCCTGACACTGAACAGAGATTGTATCCCTGCGGAGGGCCGCTGTCCTGGCCTTGAGATGTATGCTCAACCGTCAGGAGATGGGTGAATGCCAGATTTAAAAATCACACAACACCAGGTTATAGTCGAACATGTGGAAGCACTAGGTTTCGGAGCACTGCTCCTTCATCAGGTGGTTGTGGAGAATAAGATTGCAGGACACAGAATTTATAGCAAATGTTTACAGTGTGATGCAACTGAAATTGTATCTTGAGAAAGACCTGGATTGTTTGTTAAGTCTCTCATCTTTTAGAATGGCCAGGTTGGTTTTCGTTCTTTCATATGTAAATTGCAAAACTTTTATCAAAAGTTACATTCTCAAGTGAACTTTAACAATTGGTGTCATGTCGGCTCAGATGATGTATTGAAGGTGTGAGCTCCCCTGTGTGAGGCTGTCTGTGCCACAATGGTCAGACTTTTTCTAATCTAATAAACAGATTTACAGCATCTTACATGGATTCATACAGTTTTTGAGCAAAGTAAAATGTAATTCTGTAAGTACAAGTTCATCACACAAACTTATATGTGTGTGTATATGTGTGTGTGCATGTGTGTGTGTGTATATGTGAGTGTGTGTATGTGTGTGTGTATATGTGTGTCTGTGGGTGTGTATGTGTGTGTGTATATGTGTGTGGGTATTTATGTGTGTGTATACATGTATGTGTGTGTATATAGGTGTGTGTGTATGTGTGTGTATGTGTGTATGTACGTGTGTGTGTATGTATGTGTGTGTGTGTATATGTATGTGTGTGTATGTGCGTGTATGTGCGTCTGTTGTATGTGCATGTGTGTGTATGTGTATGTTTGTGTTTGTGTCTGTATGTGCATGTGTATATGTGTGCGCGTGTATGTGTGTGTTTGTGTGTATGTGTGTGTATTGTGTGTGTATATGTATGTGTGTGGGTGTGTGTGTGGGTGTGTATGTATGTGTATGTGTGTGTGTATGTATGTGTGTGTATGTGTATGTGTGTGTATGTGTGTGTGTGCATTTGTATGTGTGTATGTGTATGTGTGTGTTTATGTGTATGTGTGTGTGTTATGTGTATGTGCGTGTGTATACATATGCGAGGTCTTGCACTTTGGCAAAAAGAATAAAAGCACAGACTACTTTCTAAACGGTGAGAAATTTCGTAAAGCCAAAGTACAAAGTGACCTGGGAGTGCTAGTCGAGGATTCTCTAAAGGTCAACATGCAGGTTGAGTCTGTGGTTAAGAAAGCGAATGCAATGTTGTCACTTATCTCAAGAGGGTTGGAATATAAAAACACCGTTGTGCTACTGAGACTTTATAAAGCTCTGGTTCGGCCCCATTTGGAGTACTGTGTCCAGTTTTGGTCCCCACACCTCAGGAAGGACATACTGGCACTGGAACGTGTCCAGCGGAGATTCACACGGATGATCCCTGGAATGGTAGGTCTAACATATGAGGAACGGCTGAGGATCCTGGGATTGTATTCATTGGAGTTCAGAAGATTAAGGGGAGACTTAATAGAGACGTACAAGATAATACATGGCTTGGAAAGGGTGGACTCTAGGAAATTATTTCCGTTAGGTGAGGAGACTAGGACCCGTGGACACAGACTTAGAATTAGAGGGGGTAAATTCAGAACAGAAATGTGGAGACATTTCTTCAGCCAGAGAGTGGTGGGCCTGTGGAATTCATTGCCGCGGAGTGCAGTGGAGGCCGGGACGCTAAATGTCTTCAAGGCAGAGATTGATAGATTCTTGTTGTCTCGGGGAATTAAGGGCTACGGGGAGAATGCGGGTAAGTGGAGTTGAAATGCCCAGCAGCCATGATTGAATGGCGGAGTGGACTCGATGGGCCGAATGGCATTACTTCCACTCCTCTGTCTTATGGTCTTATGGTCTTATGGTATGTGTATGTGTATGTGTGTGTATGTGTATCTATGTATGTGTATGTGTGTGTATGTGCATGTGCGTATGTGTGTGTGTATGTGTGTGTCTGTTTAGGTATGTGTGTGTTTGTGTGTTTGTGTCTGTATGTGTGTGTGTGTTTGTGTGTGTATGTGTGTGTGTATTTGTATGTGCATGTGTGTGTGTTTGTGTGTGTGTATGTGTTTGTTTATGTGTGTGTGTATGTGTGTGTATGTGTATGTGTGTGTGCATGTGTGTGTATGTGTATGTGTGTGTGTGTGTGTGTATGTGCGTGTGTATTTGTGTGTGTATGTGTGTGTGTATGTGTGTGTGTATTTGTATATGTGTGTGTATGTATGTGTGTGTGTATGTGTATGTGCATGTGTACGTGTATGTGTGTGTGTATGTGTGTATGTGTGTGAGTGTATGTGCGTGTGTATTTGTGTGTGTATGTGCGTGTGTATGTGTGTATACGCGTGTGTGAGTGTATGTGTGTGTGTATTTGTGTGTGTGTATGTGTGTGTGTATGTGTCTGTGTGTGTGTATGTGTGTGTGTGTGTATGTGTGTGTGTGTGTGTGTGTGTGTGTGTGTGTAGTTGAATGGGGTCACCTGTAATGTCCCAGTTGAGGCCATCTCCATTGTTCCCAAACTTGGTGATCAGCCTCTGCTCGGCCACTTTTCATTGTTGCCTGTCCCGAAGTCCCCCTTGGAGGAAGGTCCGAGGGCGAATGTCCCGAATTGCTGAAGTGTTCTCTGACTGGGAGGGAACACTCCTGTCTGTTGACACTCATAACAGCCACACCCACCACCCTCCCCACCCTATATACACACACACAGACGCACGCGCACACACATGCACACACACACACGCGCACACACACACGCGCGCACACACACATACAAGCACACACACAGACGCACGCGCACACACACACACAAACACACGTACACACACGCACACAGACGCGCACACGCCCGCACTCACACTCACACATGCACACACGCTCACAACCACGAACACATACACACGCACACACACACACACACACGCACATACAAGCGCACACACATAGACATACAAACACACACACACACACACAAGCACATATAAGTTTGTGGGGTGAGTTTGTATTTGCGGAACTACATTTTACTTTGCTCAAAAACTGTATGAACTACAGAGCTAAGGAGAGAATTGTGGCAGCTCCCAGAATCAGGTGGCTCAGTGGTTAGCCCTACTGCCTCACAATAGCAGGGTCCCATGTCCAATTCCGACTTTGGACAAATGCCTGTGTGGAATTTGCACATTGCTCTGGTTTCCTCCCACAGTACAAAGGTGAATTGGCCATGTTAAATTGCCCATAGTGTTACCTGTTTCCACACTGTAGGTAGTCTAATCCAAGGGAAGGATCTGAAGGCCCTAATTTACGAGGGCTCTAAGCTCATGCCTTTCCAGGACTTCTCAGCGGTGGGAAACCAGAAAAGAAAACCTTACGATGATGAGCCTAAGACATAGGAATGGAAGTAAGGCCATTCAGCCCATCGGGTCCACCCTCCCATTCAATGGTGAATGATGGGCATTTCAACGCCACTTCGTGGCACTCTCATCGTCACCCTTAATTCCTTGTGCGATCAAGAATTTATCAATCTCTGCCCTGAAGACAATTAACGTCCTGGCCTCTGCTGTGCTCCACGGCAATGAATTCCACAGGCCCACCACTCTCTGCCTGAAGAAATGTCTCCTCATTTCCGTTCTAAATTGACCCCCTTCTAATTCTCAGGCTGTGCCCATGGGTCCTGATGGAAACACATTCCCACCATCCACCCTTTCTAATCCATGCATTAACTAGTAAATTTGTATTAGATCTCCCCTCAACCTTCGAAACTCTAATCAATACAATCCCAGGATCCTCAGCTGTTCATTATATGTTAAGCCTCCCGTTCCAGGGATCATCTGTGTGAATCCCCGCTGGACATGCTCCAGTGCCAGTATGTCCTTCCTGAGGTGTGGAGCCCAAAATTGGATACAGTATTTCAAATGGGGCCTAACCAGAGCTTTATAAAGTCTCAGAAGGACATTGCTGCTTTTACATTCCAACCCTCTTGAGATAAATGGCAACATTACATTTGTTTTCTTAACCATGGACTCAACCTGCAAGTCAACCTTTAGAGATTCCTGGACTATCATTCCCAGATCCCTTTGTACTTTGGCTTTAAGAATTTTCTCACTGTTTAAAAAATAGTCCATGCCTGTATTCCTTTTTCCAAAGTGCAAGTCCTAGCATTTGCTCAGGTTGAATTTCATCAGCCATTTCCTGGACCACTCTCCTAAACTGTCTAAATCTTTCTGCAGCCTCCCATCTCCTCAGAACAACCTGCTTGTCTGCCTAACTTTGCATCATCGGTGAACTTCGCCAGAATGTCCCACAGTCCCTTCATCCAGATCATTAATATATAAAGTGAACAGCTGTGGCCCCAACACTGAACCCTACGGGACACCACTTGTCACCAGCTGTCATTCCAAGAAAGAACCTTTTATCCCAACTCTCTGCCTTCTGTCAGACAGCCAATTCCCAATCCATGCCAGTAGCTCACCTCGAACACCATGGACCTTCACCGTACTCAGCAGTCTCCCGTGAGGCACCTTATCAAAGGCCTTTTGGAAATCTAGGTAGATAACATCCACTGGGTTTCCCTGGTCTAACCTACTTGTTACCTCTTCAAAGAATTCTAACAGGTTTGTCAGGCATGACCTCCTCTTACTAAATCCATGGTGACTTGTTCTAATCCAACCGTGCACTTCCAAGAATTTAGAAATCTCATCCTTAATGATGGATCCTAAAATTTAACCTACAACCGAGGTTATACAAACTGGCCTATAATTTTCCATCTTTTATCTTGATCTTTTCTTGAACAAGGTGTTTACAACAGTGATTTTCCAATCATCTGGGAATTTCCCTGACTCCAGTGATTTACGAAAGATTAAAAATAGCCTCTACTATTTCCTCAGCCACCTCCCTCAGAACTCTAGGATGTAGACCACCAGGGCCGGGAGATTTATCAATTTTAAGACCTTTTAGCTTTTCGAGCACTTCCTCTTTTGTAATGGCTACCATACTCAAATCTGCCCCCTGACTCTGCTTAATTGTTAGGATAATGCTCATGTCTTCCACTGTGAAGACTGACACAAAGTATTTACCAAGTTCTTCAGCCATTACCTTATCTCCCTTCACGAGCCTTCCTGCATCAATTTGAAACGGCCCAATTTCTAATAATGCCTCTCGCTTGTTTCTTATGTATTGACAGAAACTTTAAGAATCATTTCTAATATTACTGGCTAGCTTACCTTCATATTTGATCCTCTCCTTCATATTTCTATGTCTTTGTTATCCTCTGTTTGTTTTTGTCGTCTTCCCAATCTTCTGATTTCCCAGTGCTCTTGGCCACTTTGGAGGCTCTCTCTTTCCCTATGATACATTTCCTGACTTCCTTTGTCAGCCCTGGCTGTTTACTTCCCGCCCCCTGACGGATAATGTTTCTGCCAAGAGAAGACTGAGGGAGTTTGGGATCCAGTACTCTCTGAGGTATCCGGCGGTGCTCCGATAACCTTACATGGATCCGTACATCTCTTTGATACATCGGAGAAGGCAAGAGACTTTGTGGACAAATTAACTGAATCTGAACAATTTAGTATCTACAAATAGTGTTGTTTGGTTATGTCTTTGCTGTTTTTTAAAAAAACCGAGGAAGTCCAGTTGGAGCTTTCTTTTCCTTGTTTTCCCGATTGGTAATAATCCGGTTTAAACTGTGTTTGGTGGCGGTTGAGATGTGTACTTTCAATTTCTAAGTGAAGTTATACCAGAGGATGGGTGGGGTATTTACCCCATCGATCTTAAATGTTTTTTTTTCTTTATTCATATTGCTATTCTATGGTATATTTACTTTCTATTCTGCTTGTGTTTGTGGTACGGCTCTAGCTAGAAGGAGGGAAAATGGTTGGGATGGCGAGATGCCTACTTATGGGCAGTTTGGGATGAGTAGTTGACCCTTTGGGCAGGAGGTGAGTTCCCCTATTCAGCGCCATTGGCACTTGAAATGGTGGTTTGTATTGCTTTTAATCTTTGATAGTTTTGTAGGTTTGTTAAATGTAGTGGTTTCAGTTTATGTAGTTTTCATATTTGATGGATCATATGACACTAAGGCTCAGTGATTTGTGGTTTGAGTTCCTCCTCTCTGGAATTTAAATGTTACTGCAGAATGTTATGGCTAATGACTTGATTAAATGTGAACCTGGAATATCAAGGGAAGTCACTCACCAATTAAGAGGAAGAAGGTACTTTTGAGTCTTAGAAAGGAGAAAGGGGATATTCCTTTGTTACAGGAGACGCACTTGGATGACAGGGAGCATTTGAAACTACAGCAGAATGGATTTGATCGGGTTTACTTCACATCATTTAATACCAGAAATAGGGGAGTGGCTGTATTGGTGAGGAGGAATCTCCCATTTAAGATACAAGAGTGTGTTAAAGACACTCACACAGGAGGTTTGCAATTCTTATAGCGTTGTTAAATGGGGAAGAATATGGTGTTTAAATGTTTATTGCCCTCCAGCTCAGCCCCTCACCTTTTTGCGAGATACATTTTCTAAATTGATCAGTCTGGAGTACTGGCATATCATTATAAGGGGAGATTTTAACTGTCTCATGGATCCCACAGTACAGAGGTTGCCCAAAGCCCCCCCCCCCCCCACCCGCCAACCACGATACCCTCTGTACAAACTAAACAATGAGTCGATCTGTGTGTGGAGTGAGGGTTGGTGGACATCTGGAGGTGTCTCCACCCTACAGGCAGGGATTTTACGGGTTTTCTTTTCTAATCCACACAGTTGTCACACCAGGATTGATTTTTTTTCCAATCCCCGTGGCAACCCTGGACTTGGTGGCACCTTGTACGATCGGTAATATTACCATCTACACTCCAGTGTACCTGTTGGTTAAGATTAAGGACATTACAGTGGGTCCAAGGCATTGGCAAATGGATCCCTTTATCCTCAAGGATAATACGTTTGTGGAGCATTACTCTCGGGCATTTTGGGCTTTCCTAGACATTAACTCATGCTCGGATGGTAGCCAATCCTTCCTTTTGGAAATTGCCAAAGCCTATGCCAGTGGGTCAGTTATTTCCTACACTGCCAGTAGGAGGCGGAAGAAGGGTGAGCAGCAACGTCTCCTCGAAGCACGGTTGAAGGCAGCTGAGAAGGTCGACTTTGACAGACCCTTATTGGTCAAGTTACAGAGGATTACGGCGCTGTGGTCTGCATTGAATTCCATGCTCACGCAGACAGCAAAGAATGAGCTTAATTTTGCAAAGCAAAGGTTATATGATCATGGAGACAGGTCTGGTAAATACTTAGCATATCTCGCTAGGAAAAGGAGCGCCCCTCAAGCCATTACAGTGATTAGGGAAGGGTCTGGGAACCGAACGTGTGACTCCAAAAAGATTAATGTGTCATTCCAGAGATTCTACTCTAAGTTATACCAATCTGAGGGTTGTGAGGAGGGGTGGGCCAAAATGGAGGCTTTATTCAAGGATCTGGAGCTCCTGGGTGTGACCCCCGAACAAGAGTCTTTTCTCAATGTCCCCTTATCAGAGCAAGAGGTGCAGGAGGCTGTGAAGCAGCTTCAGGGTGGAAAGGCACCCGGTCCTGATGGACTTCCCAGCGAATTCTAGAAGGAATTTATGAACATATTGTCAGGCCCGATGTTCAACATGTTTAATGACTCATACAGCCATGATTGTCTCCCGCCATCTCTGAGAGAGGCCAATATTTCACTTATTCTTATAAAAGGGAAGGTCCCGGGGGACTGAGCTTAGTTCAGACCCATTTCACTCTTAAATGTGGAATTGAAAATCCTCTATAATACTCTTGTGTTAAGGCTGGAGACTGTGTTACCTTCTATTGTTAAAGAGGACCAGACGGGCTTCATAAAGGGCCGCAGATCCTCCAATAATGTTAGGAGGCTGCTTAATGTAATTCAAGTGTGTCAACAACAGTCAATATAGGGATTGGTGATTTCTCTAGATACAGAGAAGGTGCTTGACCGAGTTGAGAGGGTGTACCTTTTCCATACTCTGGAGCGGTTTGTTTTGGGCGAAGTTTTTATAAGTTGGGTAAAGGTTCTCCACAATGACCCTCTCGCTGAGGTCATCACCAACAGGGTGTGATCAATCAATTTTAACATTTTTTGGGGTCAGCCGGCAGGTCTGTTCCCTTTCCCCACTGCTTTTTACAGTGGGGATTGAATCATTGGTGGAGGCCATTTATAGGGATCCCAATATATCAGCTCCAGACGTGGGGTCAAATTTACATCAGAGTTTACTGTATGTGGACGATGTCCTCATTCTTTCATCAAATCCAGCAGTTTCAGTCCCTCGCCTGTTAGCATGCATCTGTGTGTTTGGCACCTTTTTGGGGGACAAGATTAATCTTGCAAAATCAGAGTCTATGCCTATGGGTGGTCTTATGAAAGTGTTAAGTCTTGAGGGTGAATATCGATTCCCATTTAAATGGTCACGGGGGTGGGGTTTTGTGTATTTGAGCATGTTCATTACTCCAGTTCTGAATCGGCTGTTCAAAGCCAATTTTGTTCAATTATTTGACAAAATCAAACAAGACCTTCAAAGATGGAGGCGCTTCTGGTCTCGTGGTTGGGTCGGATAGTGTTTATTAAGATGAATATTCTCCCTCGTTTACTATACCCTATATGGATGCTCCCCCTGATTTTCGATAAGCGAACATTCAGGAGACTGAACGGCTGGTTCAGCCCCTTTATTTGACATCGTCAGTGGCCCCTCATTAAATGAGCTAAACTGCGAGTGTCTCACAGACTGCGGGGAGTGGATCTCCCCGACATTAAAAGCTACCAACTAAGCTCCCTTTTATCCTACATGAGTGATTGGGCTTGTGGGGACCCTCTTTCAATAGGGTTAGATATTGAAACCTCCCAGACTAAGGTGACCCCTTACTCACTTGCTGTGTTTGGACAAAATGAGGACAGTTAGGGAATATTGCCATAACCCAATAGTTATCGATACTGTTAAAGCACGGAGGGCAATTCGGCAGAGGGAAGGCAATCTTGGCAAAACATCTTCTCTTACACCGGGTATGCCGGGTTTTCAACCGGCGATGATAGATTCAGGATTCAAACATTGGGCAGCTAGGGGTGTGTCTTGCGTGGGCGATTTGTTTGAGGGAGACAGAACGCCCCTGGTGCACACCTTCCACCCTACCAACCTTTGCATAAACCAAATCATCCGCCGACATTTCCGCCTCCTCCAAACAGACCCCACCACCAGGGATATATTTCCCTCCCCACCCCTTTCCGCCTTCCGCAAAGACCGTTCCCTCCGCGACTACCTGGTTAGGTCCATGCCCCCAAACAACCCACCCTCCAATCCTGGCACTTTCCCCTGCCACCGCAGGAACTGTAAAACCTGCGCCCACACCTCCTCCCTCACCTCTATCCAAGGCCCTAAAGGAGCCTTCCACATCCATCAAAGTTTTACTCGCACATCCACTAATATCATTTATTGTATCCGTTGCTCCTGATGCGGTCTCCTCTACATTGGGGAGACTGGGCGCCTCCTAGCAGAGCGCTTTAGGGAACATCTCCGGGACACCCGCACCAATCAACCACACTGCCCCGTGGCCCAACATTTCAACTCCCCCTCCCACTCTGCCGAGGACATGTAGGTCCTGGACCTCCTTCACCGCTGCTCCCTCACCACCAGACACCTGGAGGAAGAACGCCTCATCTTCCGCCTCGGAACACTTCAACCCCAGGGCATCAATGTGGATTTCAACATTTCCTCATTTCCCCTTCCCCCACCTCACCCTAGTTCCAAACTTCCAGCTCAGTTACTGTCCCCATGACTTGTCCAGACTTGTCCTACCTGCCTATCTCCTTTTCCACCTATCCACTCCACCCTCTCCTCATTGACCTATCACCTTCATCCCCTCCCCCACTCACCCATTGTATTCCATGGTACTTTCTCCCCATCCCCACCCTCCTCTAGCTTATCTCTCCACGCTTCAGGCTCACTGCCTTTATTCCTGATGAAGGGCTTTTGCCCGAACATCGATTTCGAAGCTACTTGGATGCTGCCTGAACTGCTGTGCTCTTCCAGCGCCACTAATCCAGAATCTCTTCTTCTGGGCCTGCCCAGTGTGCTCCCTGCAGATGAGCAGACAAAAAACATCTCAATATCCTCATATTTTGTGCAAGAAAGAATATCTTGTTAGGTTGGTTATATGAAAACCCCCCTGGGCCTGTTGGGTTGGCGGGAGATTGCTATGGAGCACATCCCCTTGGATTTTCTCACAAGTATGGTACACAACAAAACTGAGGGCGGGTGGCAATTGTTTTACATTTTTCTTGTGTTTTTTTTAATTGTTTTGATTTGTATTGCTTTGTATTTCTTGTAATATTAAAAAATACATTTTTTCAATAAAAATATATTTTAAAATATTGTGATAGTCATTTAAAAAGGCTCTGTAACACGAGTGAAAATCTTCAAGAAAGCTAACACATACAGAGTCATAGACTTGGACAGACCCTTCAGTCCAACTCGACCATGCCAACCAGATCGCCTCAATTAATCTAGTCCCAGAAGGCAGCATTTGGCCCATATCCCTCATTTGTTCTTGTCTTTCTGGGACCATTCCTTCAATGATGGCTGTGCAAACATTGAGCTTGTTAGACTTCCATACTGTCCTGTTGGCATTGAACAGAAAAAAGTACAGGTGAAATAAATTCATTCCACACTCAATAATTTATATTTTAAATGGTATGAGTCGGACCAAGGTAATAGTGACCCTAAAGGTGGAAGATGCATGAAAATATTTGCTTTGCAAGTAATGATGAAGCAGTTATGAAGGAGCTCTGACATCACCACGGTCTGCAAATCATAATCGGGCTAACCAGACTCAAGAACTAAAGAGAAACCAAGAACATCTCACCAATATTACCATGAAGGTTGGTCACAGCGAAGGATCAATAGCGAGACCGCAAAAACACATTTCATATCTCTCTGTGCTGTAACTTTGTGCTGTCTTTCTCCATTGAAACTGGGCCGTAGGGCCTGTTTCCATACTGTAGGGAATCTATCTCAATCTAATCTAATCTAAAAAATAATATCCAGCTGCTTTATTCTTTCTGCCAAAGTGTATGACCTCACACATTCCCACATTGTCTTTTATTTGCTAAATTTTCTGCCAAGCCCTTAACCCATCCATCTCCCTCTGTAAACTCTGTGAGTCAGCCTCAGCAGTTGCCTTCCCACAAACGTTGTCCAATCTGTGGATGTGGCACTCCAAGTTCTCCAACGATGGCCTAACTACCTCACATCTCCATCGTAGCCTCCTTGCAATTGTATTCAATACCTTGACTAAGAAAGGTAAGGGCCCAAATGCATAGCCACAGCCCCATCAGTTCCAACCTTGAACACCCAGATTTCAATCATTTCCATTGACATATTGGACCTTATCATAAATACCAAACATGCAGGAAATCTGGGGTTCAGCTGGTAATGTTGACAGAATATAGCTTAGACTGACACCAACACATCCAAAACAGAAGCTGCTTTGTCCATAGATTGGTAGGTCTATCTGTTGGAGCCCCAGTGACCTCATGGGTAAGGCACTAACTTCCTAAACCAGAGATTGTGGGCTCAATTCTTATTTGTGGTTTTGATTTTGTTTAACCCTTCACTGTGCACCTGATCTCAATCCTGTATGGTCACATGACCATGACAACAAAATTAGGCATTCTCAATTGATCCTCAGCTAAAGAAATTTGACTTGACTGAAAATTGGCAAAACTAAAGAAAACAGCAGCTATCGGCTCGAGAGAACAGTGCAGCTCAGATCAAAGAGTTACCAAGATTCAAGAAGAACCAGTTGCAACCAGACTGAGGGTTGTATATTGGAGAAGTGTGAGCCTGAGTCAATCCACTTTCTAGCTCCTGGCATGACAACAGTGAAGGGTATTGGTGTGACCCCATTGGATGATGTGAATCCAGCTCATGACCGTATTGGCCAAAGCCACAGAAGATTCTGGAAGATCAGGGACATGGGAAGAGGAAAACACACCTGAATGCCAAACCCTTAACAAAGCCTTGACTGGGTCCTGCAGTGGAGCTCTGACCATCTGCTCCAAAACTGTTCATAAAAGTCCTCGCGTGAATAGTGCAGGCCATTCAGACCATCACATCCACACTGACCCTCTGAAGAGCATCCCATCCAGGCCCAACCCCTATCCTCTCACCCTGCATTCCCCAAAGTCAATCCACCGAACCTGCACATCTTGGAGCTGTGGGATGAAACCAAAGCACCCGGAGTACCCCATGGAGAGAATGTGCAAACTCAACACAAACAGACACCCAAGGGAGGAATCAAAGCCAGGTCCCTGACACTGTGAGGCAGCAGTGCTACCCACTGAGCCACCATGCCATCCCCAGGAGAATCTCAGTAGGTTTTCAGCCATTGTGACTGTGCTTTCCCTTTCAGACAATTCACCTCAATCCTGCAAAAGATGACGTTGGGCGCCACATCCCATCAACTGAATACAGATGTGGAAATTTTCCCAAAGTAGATTAGAAATCAAGTTAACAAAGGGCATGCGACTGACACCCCAGATGGGTCACGAACCCACAATCTCTGGCTTAGAAGGCCAGTGCCATCTCCTTTTGGCCACTGGGGCCACACCGCAGGCAGAAAATCACAGCCTTTATGTACTGCACCCGACCTCTCATACTGTGTGTTTCTGAGTTTAAAACTCTCACTGATTGTTTTTGACCCCAATCATCTCATGCTAAACTGTTGGCTGCTTGATTAATCAATCTCACTTCCCATTTGTCCCCAAACGGACAGACGAGAAATTAACCAAACTCCAATGTTGCACAACTCAATTCTGAGGAACATGGAGCAGACGAGAAAATAGCAAAGGGCTCAATGTTATTTTGTGCAGCACCTTGAAGATATTTGCAGTTGGTGGGGAAGGAGTTACTGGAGATGTTGCAAACATTGAGGACAGATCAACAGAATCATAGCAGGCATTCAGCCCATTGTGGCTGTGCTGTCTCTTTCAGACAATACACCCCAAGATCTCCCAATTCCTGGAATTATCTTGTGCAAGTTTCTAATAATCATCGTTAAAAATCAGACAACACCAGGTTGTAGTCCAACAGGTTTATCTCAAAGTACTAGCTTTCGGAGCGCTGCTGCTTCGTCAGGTGGTTGTGGAGTATAAGATTGTAAGACACAGAATTTATGGCAAAAGTTTACAGTTTGATGTCACTGAAATTACATATTGAAAAAAATCTGGATTGTGTGTGAAGTCTCTCATCTTTTAGAATGACCAGGTTGGTTCCAGTTCTTTCATGTGTAAATCACAAAATGTTTTTCATTGCCAAGTGAAATGGCAAGCTGTCCAATAAAAGCTAAATGCTGTGAATGCTGGAAATCTGAAACAGAGAAAATGCTGGAGAAATCATGACTCAAAAACATGATTGAGTTTTCTGAAAAAGTCACAAAGAGGATTGATGAGGGCAGAGCGGTGGATGTGATCTACATGGAGTTCAGTAAGGAGTTTGACAAGGTTCCCCATGGGAAGCTGATCAGCAAGGTTAGATCTCATGGAATACAGGGAGAACTAGCTATTTGGATACAGAACTGGCTCAAAGGTAGGAGACAGAGGATGGTGGTGGAGGGTTGTTTTTCAGACTGGAGCCCTGTGACCAGTGGAGTGCCACAAGAATCAGTGCTGGATCCACCACTTTCCGTCATTTATATATATGTTAGTATCATTATGAGGTATCATTAGTAAGTTTGCAGATGACACCAAAATTGGAGGTGTAGTGGACAGCAAAGAAGGTCCCCTCAGATTACAACGGGATCTTGATTAGAAGGGCCGATGAGCTGAGGAGTGATGGGTGGAGTTTAATTTAGATCAATGTGAGGTGCTGCATTTTGGGAAAGCAAATCTTAGCTGGGCTTATAGACTTAATGGGAATGTCCCAGGGAGTGTTGGTGAACAAAGAGACCTTAGAGTGTAGGTTCATAGCTCCTTGAAAGTAGAGTCGGGGATCGATAGGATAGTGAAGAAGGCGTTTGGTATGCTTTCCTTGATTCTAAATCAGTTGTGTACAGTCTATGCAGAGAGATAAGAACCAACAAAACACTGGAATGTTGACATTTCTCAAAGCTTCTGTATCGTTGTGAACAAAAAGGCATTTTGTACTTGGGCAGGAACCGATCTCTGTTCATTGTCAGGCACCAAGAGGGTCTGAGAATTGAAAGAACGATGTGATAATTTGTCAGAAAGACCTGAGACTGTGTAGTTTCCCTGTTACACCTTGGCAGCAGCTGACCGAAACTTTAGTGTATCCCTCAAAATGTCATCTGAGATGTTGGAACATGCTGTGCTGTAACACTCGCTTGATGCCAAGACTTTACACTTGCAAATGGCTATGTGTGCCCTAGTAGCATATTGGGTAAACCACTGTCCTCCTAAGTGTGGGATTGTGGGTTTAATTTCCCTCTGGGCTGCGTACGTTTTAAGCTTGGTCTTTGTAGCTGACTTTTGTCCCATGATTCCTGAAGAAGGGCTGATGCCCGAAACGTCGATTCTACTGTTCCTTGGATGCTGCCTGACCTGCTGCACTTTTCCAGCATCACATTTTCAGCTCTGATCTCCAGCATCTGAAGTCCTCACTTTCTCCTTGAATTTTGCCCCATGCAAACTTTATCACGATCCAAATTGACTGCATTTTTCAAACTACTCTGTTCAAAATCACTGTGCCTGTGTTGAGATTATGGCGAATGATGTGTAATAGAAACTTGCACAAGACAATTCCAGGATTTGGGAGATCTTGGGGAGAATTGTCTGAAAGAGACAGCGCAGCCACAATGGGCTGAATGCCGGCTAAGATCCTGTTGATTTAGAACATAAAACATAGAACATAGAACAGTACAGCATCGAACAGGCCCTTCAGCCCACGTTGTTGTGCCGACCATTGATCCTCATGTACGCACCCTCAAATGTCTGTGACCATATGCATGTCCAGCAGTTTCTTAAATGTCCCCAATGACCTTGCTTCCACAACTGCTGCTGGCAACGTATTCCATGCTCTCAAAACTCTCTGTGTAAAGAACCCGGCTCTGACATCCCCTCTATACTTTCCTCCAACCAGCTTAAAATTATGACCCCTGGTGTTCGCCATTTCTGCCCTGGGAAATAGTCTCTGGCTATCGACTCTATCCATGCCTCTCATTATCTTGTATACCTCAATTAAGTCCCCTCTCCTCCTCCTTTGCTCCAATGAGAAAAGTCTGAGCTCAGTCAACCTCTCTCCATAAGATAAGCCCTCCAGTCCAGGCAGCATCCTGGTAAACCGCCTCTGAACCCTCTCCAAAGCATCCACATCTTTCCTATAATAGGGCGAACAGAACTGGACGCAGTATTCCAAGTGTGGTCTAAGCAAAGAAAGGATTTGTCCTCAATGCAACTTTTTGCAATTTCTCCACCTACCACCTCCCCACTCACTGCAAATATCTTGAAAGCGTTGCACAAAATAACTTTGAACCCTTTGCTATTTTCCTGTCTGCTCCATTTTCCTCAGATGTAAGTTGTGCAATGTTGGAGTTTGGTTGGTTTCTTGTCTGTCCGTTTGGGGACAAATGGGAAGCGAGATTGATTTATCAAGCAGCTAATTTTTTAGCATGAGATGGAAGTTGTAAAAAACAATCAGTGAGAGTATAAAACTGAGAAAAACACAATATGAGCCATCAGGGTGCAGTATTTAAAGGCTGCCAGTTTAACAGCAGACATGTAGCCCCAGTGGCCTAATGGATAAAATATTGGCCTCCTAAGCCAGGGATTGTGGGTTCAAACCCTATCCTGAGTGGCTAACTTTCATAGGTTGCCCTCTTTGAGCTTTACTTCTAATCTACATTCTAAACATCCTCATGTCTGCATTCAGTTGATGGGAAGTGCTGTCCAACATGAACTTGCACAAAGTTGTCGGGGATCTGCAGGATTGGGTCGAAATTGCCTGAAAGAGACAGCAGAGCCACAATGGGGAAAGAACTACTGAGAGTCTCCTAGGGCTGGCATGGTGACTCACAGTGTCAAGGACCTGGCTTTGATTCCTCCCTTGGGTGTCTGTTTGTATCGAGTTTGCACATTCTCTCCATGGGGTTCTCGGAGTGCATTGTGTTCCTCCCACAGCCCAAAGATGTGCAGGTTTGGTGGATTGGCTTTGGGGAATGCAGGGTGAGAGGATAGGGGTAGGGCCTGGCTGGGATGCTCTTCAGAGGGTCAGTGTGGATGTGATGGGCTGAATGGCCTCCTCCCATCCCACTCTAGAGCTTCTCTGTCCAAGTTTGGAGCAATTGGTCCCTTCCCGTCCCTTCGCGAAGCCTTGACTGGGCCTTGCAGTGGAGCTCTGACCATCTGCTCCAAACTTGGAGGACGGGAAAAAGTTGTGACTGTAAGAGCTGCCCCATTTTTGAGGCATTTTAGGTGTCGGGGGTGATTTCCTCAAATTCCAGGAGCAGCAATTACTGTTTTATTATGCAACTTTGGAGGAAAAATAACTCAAAACAACGGCACTTTTAAAAGGAAGAAAATCAGACAAAGAAAGTGAGTACATGGTCAGGAGGGCGGGAGGGAAGAAACCTACACTGCTCACTGATATGGATAGGAAGGGTCGAGAGGGATATGGGCCCAGTGTGGGCGAATGGGACGGGATTAGATTAGGATATGGGGTCGGCATGGACGGGTTGGAGCGAAGGGTCTGTTTCCATGCTGTACATCTCTATGGCTCTATGACATGGTGGATGGTGAGTCTTGTATATTGATATTCTAGAGCATGTCAATATTAAAAAGGAGGTGTTGGGTGTTTTGAAAAGCATTAAGGTAGACAAGTCCCCAAGACCTGATGGAATCTTTCATAGAATCCTGAGAGAGGCAGGTGTGGAAATTGCTACGGATTTGTACAAAATATTTGTATCCTTTATAGTCACAGGAGAATTCCCAGAGGACTGGAGAATACCCAATGTTGTTTCTTTCTTTAAGAATGGCAAAAAGAATAATCCAGGAAATTAAAAGCCAGATTGGCTTCCTGCAACTTCCTGTTATTCATTGCTTGGACATCACTGTCTGTGCCTGGATGGTACCCTCTGGAAGTCACTCTGTAAAGATCTCCACCCCTCTACCTTGGGGTCTCAGGATCTCAAGGTGTTCCTCTCTTCGGCCAAGGTTTCGGTCCATGTGTAATGGTTTCCTGAATGTGGTTCCTGTGAAGTGCCTTGTGCCATGAAAAGGGATCCCTGCATGCAGGCTGTAGTTGGGTTGAAGTGTTATGGAGAGCAGGCAGGAAAGTGGAGTTGAGACCGAGATGAGATCAGCCATGATCGTGTGGAATGACAAAGCAGGCTCGAGGAGCTGAATTGCTGAATTTTTAAGATCTTCGGAACACAACCAAAGACTGAGCTATCAATTGCCGTGGGTGTCTAACATGGTATCTCACCTCAGATGCATCATGAAGAGGGTGTCCATGTTCAAAGCCAGGGGTTGTGAGTTGATATCCCATTTGGGCTGTTATGTTTTTAAAC
>NC_092756.1:76649833-76692333 GCF_047496795.1 Chiloscyllium punctatum | reverse complement strand
GGTTAAGATTAAGGACATTACAGTGGGTCCAAGGCACTGGCAAATGGATCCTTTTATCCTCAAGGATAATACATTTGTGGGGCATTTGTCTCGGGAATTTTGGGCGTACCTAGACATTAACTCACACTCGGTTCATCGCCCATCCTTCCTTTCGGAAATTGCCAAAGCCTATGCCAGTGGGTCAGTTATTTCCTAAACTGCCAGTAGGAGGTGGAAGAAGGGTGAGCAGCAACGTCTCCTCAAAGCACGGTTGAAGGCAGCTGAGAAGGCCTACTTTGACAGGCCCTCGTTGGTCAAGTTACAGAGGATTACGGCGCTGCGGTCTGCATTGAAATCCGTGCTCACGCAGACAGCAAAGAACGAGCTTACTTTTGCAAAAGCAAAGGTTATATGATCACGGTGACAGGTCTGGTAAATACTGAGCATATCTCGCTCGGAAAAGGAGAGTCCCTCAAGCCATTATGGTGATTAGGGAAGGGTCTGGGAACCGAACGTGTGACTCCAAAAAGATTAATGTGTCATTCCAGAGATTTTACTCTAAGTTATACCAATCTGAGGTTTGTGAGAAGGGGCGGGCCAAAATGGAGGCTTTATTCAAGGATCTGGAGCTCCCGGGTGTGACCCCCGAACAAGAGTCTTTTCTCAATGTCCCCTTTATCAGAGCAAGAGGTGCAGGAGGCTGTGAAGCAGCTTCAGAGTGGAAAGGCACCCGGTCCTGATGGACTTCCCAGCAAATTCTAGAAGGAATTTACAAACATATTGTCAGGCCCGATGTTCAACATGTTTAATGACCCATACAGCCATGATTGTCTCCCGCCATCTCTGAGAGAGGCCAATATTTCGCTTATTCTTAAAAAAGGGAAGGTCCCGGGGGACTGTGCTTTGTACAGGCCCATTTCACTCTTAAATGTGGACTTTAAAATCCTCTCCAAGACCTTTGTGTTCAGGCTGGAGACTGTGTTACCTTCTATTGTTAAAGAGGACCAGACGGGCTTCATAAAGGGCCGCAGATCCTCCAATAATGTTAGGAGGCTGCTTAATGTAATTCAAGTGTGTCAACAACAGTCAATATAGGGATTGGTGATTTCTCTAGATACAGAGAAGACCCTTGACCGAGTTGAGAGGCCGTACCTTTTCTATACTCTGGAGCGGTTTGTTTTGGGCGAGGTTTCTATAAGATGGGTAAAGGTTCTCCACAATGACCCTCTCACTGCAATCATCACCAACAGGGTGTGATCAAGCAATTTTAACATTTTTGGGGTCAGCCGGCAGGTCTGTTCCCTTTCCCCACTGCTTTTTACAGTGGGGATTGAATCATTGGTGGAGGGCATTCATAGGGATCCCAATATATCAGCTCCAGACGGGGGGTCAAATTTACATCAGAGTTTATTGTACGTGGACGATGTCTTAATTCTTTAGTCAAATCCAGCAGTTTCAGTCCCTCGCCTGTTCGCATGCATCTGTGTGTTTGGCACCTTTTTGGGGGACAAGATTAATCTTGCAAAATCAGAGGCTTTGCCTATGGTTGGTCTTATGAAAGTGTTAAGTCTTGAGGGTGAATATTGATTCCCATTTAAATGGTCACAGGGGGGTTTTGTGTATTTGAGTATGTTCATTACTCCAGTTCTGAATCGCCTGTTCAAAGCCAATTTTGTTCAATTATTTGACAAAATCAACAAGACCTTCAAAGATGGAGGCGTTTCTGGTCTCGTGGTTGGGTCGGATAGTGCTTATTAAGATGAATATTCTCCCTCGTGTACTATACCCTATCTGGATGCTCTCCCTGATTTTCGATGAGCAAACATTCAGGAGACTGAACGGCTGGTTCAGCCCCTTTATTTGGTATCGTCAGTGGCCCCTCATTAAATGAGCTAAACTGCGAGTGTCTCACAGACTGGGGGGAGTGGATCTCCCCGACATTAAAAGCTACCAACGAAGCTCACTTTTATCCTACATGAGTGATTGGGCTTGTGGGGACCCTGTTTCAATATGGTTAGATGTTGAAACCTCCCAGACTAAGGTCACCCTTTACTCACTTGCTGTGTTTGGACAAAATGAGGACAGTTAGGGAATATTGGCATAACCCAATAGTTATCGATACTGTTAAAGCATGGAGAGCAATTCGGCAGAGGGAAGGCAATCTTGGCAAGACATCTTCTCTTACACCGGGTATGCCGGGTTTTCAACTGGGGATGATAGATTCAGGATCCAAACATTGGGCAGTTAGGGGTGTGTCTTGCGTGGGTGATTTGTTTGAGGGAGACACAATGATGTCCTTCGATCAGTTAGCACGGCAACACAAGCTACCGAACAGGGACCTCTTTCGTTTATTTCAAGTTAGAGATTTTATTTAAAAAAAGACATCAATTTTGACTGATCCCTCCAAGTCTGACATAGAGAGAGGGGTGATTTAGCCCCATATCCTGCAGACCCCACAAAGTTCTGTACTTTTCTGACACAACATCCCACCAAACCCAACACAGACCTGGGGACGTTTCCAGGGGAGATGAGAAACCGACTTGACATCAGACAAAGAAGATCAGCTGTGAAGACAAGGCTTAAAAGTTAGCCATCCCAGATGGGACCTGAACCACAATTCCAGGCAGAGGAGGCCAGTGCCTTATACATTAGACCACTGGGGGCACAGGGACCAATCAGAAATGGCAGCCTGTAAATACTGCACCCTGAACCTCTCATATTGTGTTCTTCTGAGTTTTATACTCTCACTGATTGGTTGTTCCCCCTTCCATCTCACGCTAAATCATTGGCTGCTTGATAAAATTGATCTTACCTCCCAAACGGACAGATGAGAAAATCACCAAACTCCAACTTTGCACAACTCAAGTCTGAGGAAAATGGAGCAGACAGGAAAATAGCAAAGGACTCAATGTTATTTTGTGCAGCACTTTCAAGATATTTGCAGTTGATAAATCCAGTCAATTTGGATTGAGATGGAGTTGATATGGGATGAAAATCAGCCACCACAAAGACCAGGCTTAAAATGTCAACACCCTAAAAGGGATTTGAACCTCCAATCCACTACATCAGAAGCTATAGTCTTACCCATTAAGCGACAAAAACTCAGTGACAATAGTCTACTGGGAATAGTTGATCTAAAAAGAGTTCTACAGCCGAGCATATTCCAAGATCTGTCACGACACACTGAGGGATACACTAAAGTTTAGGACAGCTGCTGCCAAGGTGTAACAGGGAAACAACACAGTCTAAGGTCTTTCTGACAAATGATCACATCGTCCTTTCAGTTCTCAGACCCTCTTGGTGCCTGACACTGAACAGAGATCATTTCGTGCCCAAGTACAAAATGCCTTTTTTTTTTCATGACACAGACCTTTGAGAAATGTCAAAATTCCAGTGTTTTGTTGGTTCTTTTCTCTCTGCATAGACTGTACACAACTGATTTAGAACCTTTGTGTGCATTTCTATTTGATTTTTCATGAATAAAGTACGTTTGTAAATAAACAAAAATCTGGAGAGAGAGAGAAGATCTGCCTGAACTTGCGAGACCCCCCTTTGTGGAAGAGAGCCAGCCCTATATCGGGACAGGAAGGAGATTCCAATGGCCCAACATGGATTGTTCCAGTTAATACCCTCGCCTCCTTGACCACAAAGTGAAGTGGGAAATGGCATGGTGCAGGGAGACACTAGGTACACGAACACAAAAGATGGCTGCTGAGCCATAAGTTGGCCACTTGGCACACAAGATGGCCCCCAGACCACAATATGGAGAGATAGCAGAGCAAACACAGACACTGCCTGGGGGCACCAGAATGCCAGCACAATGCACTCACAACCGAGTTGATTAGTTTAAGGCGGATGGGAGAGACAATACACATGAATAATATACACTGCCCGCCGAAGGGTCTGGGTCAGACAACACCTTTGATAGAAATGCTAACTGTTAGATACAGCCTCAATACAGAGTGATAATAGCCAGGGCTGCAGTATTAGGCCTTCTCAGGAAGAGCGATTAGCGCCCATTACTACAGCAACGGACCTCCGCGCAGACGCTGAAACTGACAACAACTGCACTGAAATTAACAAAGGCCATGCTGGAACTGACAATAATTGCACCGAAACGATCAAGGATTCTGCAATGTTTACAATAAACAAGCCATGTTACAGAGACAATAACCTCATCACTGAACTATTATATCACAAAATGTATAACAGTATCTTGACCATGTGCTCCGGGTTGAGAGAAGAATCACAGCTGACCACTGTGCTGTTGGAGCTGCTCTCTCCCCGGAGCTCCGGGATTTCCTTGGACAATAAACTCTGTTGGTGAACCCCGACTCTGACTCAGAGCCTGGTGATTTTCAGCAGTTGCCTTCCCACAAATGTTTGTCCAATCTGTGGATGTGGCACTCCAAGTTCTCCAACGATGGCCTAACTACCTCACATCCCCATCATAGACTCCTTGCAATTGTATTCAATACCTTGACTAAGAAAGGTAAGGGCCCAAATGCATAGCCACAGCCCCATCAGTTCCAACCTTGAACACCCAGATTTCAATCATTTCCATTGACATATTGGACCTTATCATAAATACCAAACATGCAGGTAATCTGGGGTTCAGCTGGTAATGTTGACAGAATATAGCTTAGACTGACACCAACACAACCGAAACAGAAGTTACTTTGTCCATAGATTGGTAGCTCTATCTGTTGGAGCCCCAGTGACCTCATAGGTAAGGTACTAATTTCCTAAACCAGAGAGTATGGGCTCAAGTCTTATTTGGGGTATTGGTTTTGTTGAAACCTTCACTGTGCAGCTGATCTCAATCCTGTGTGGTCACATGACCATGGCAACAAAATCAGGCATTCTCAATTGATCCTCAGATGGAGATACTTGACCTGATAGAAAATTGGCCAAACTAAATTAAACAGCAGCTATCAGCTCCAGAGAACAGTGCAGATAAGATCAAAGAGTTACAAAGATTCAAGAAGAACCAGTTCCAACCAGACTGAGGGTTGTATATTGGAGAAGTGTCAGGTTTTCAGCCATTGTGACTGTGCTGTCTCTTTCTGGGAATTCACCCCCATATCCTGCATACCCTGAAAATTCAGTGTTTTTCTGTCACAATTTCCCACCAACCCAATACAGACCTGGGGACTTTTCTTGGGGAGGTGAGAAATCGACTTGACCTCGGACAAAGGTCAGTCATGAAGACTGGGGTTAAAAGGCTAACACCCCAGATGGGACTTGAACCCACAATCCCGGGCATAGGAGGCCCGTGCCTTATCCATTAGGCCACTGGGGTGGCATGGATGTGTGAAAAATGGCAGCTTTTACATACTGCTCCGAGTCCGCTCAGAGTGTGTTTTTCTGAGATTTATATCCTTCCTGCTTGTTTTTTTACCCCTTCCATCTCAATCTAAATTGTTCACTGCTTGATAAATTGATCTTGCCTCCCATTTCTCCCCAAACGGACATTAGAGAAATCACAGCCGGTCAGACAGCATCCGAGGACCAGGAGAGTCGACGTTTCGAGCATAGGCCTGAAGAGCTTATACTCGAAACATCGACTCCCCTGCTCCTCGGATGCCACCTGACCAGCTGTACTTTTCCAGCACCACACAGTTTGACTCTGATCTCTCACATCTGCAGTGCTCACTTTCTCCCAGTCGAGAAATCAACTCAACTCCAACTTTGCAAACCTACAGTTTGAGGCAAATGGAGCAGAAGGAAAAGGGCTCAATGTTATTGTGTGCAGCACTTTCAAGATATTTGCAGTTAGTGGGGAAGGAGGAAGTGGAGATGTTGTAAAAAGCAGCACTGAGGACAAATCAACACAATCTTAGTGGGCATTCAGCCCATTGTGGCTGTGCTGTCTCTTTCAGATAATTCACCCCAAGATCTCTCAAATCCTGGAATTACCTTGTGCAAGTTTCTATTACACATCATTTGCATAAGCTCAACGTAGGCACAGTGATTTTTAACAGAGTACTGTTGTTGATATATATTTTAGAACATAGAACATAGAAAAGTATTGCACAGAATAAGCTCTTTGGCCCACAATGTTATGCCGTGGATTAATCCTAATGTAAAATAAAATAACTTCACCTCCACACCCCTCAATTCACTGCTATCCATGTGCATGTCCAGCAGTCGCTTCAATGTCCCGAATGACTCTGCTTCCACCACCACCACTGGCAACGCATTCCATGCATCCACAACTCTCTGCGTAAAGAACCTTCCTCTGACATTCCCTCTATACCTTTCTCCCAATATCTTCAAACTGTGACCCCTCGTGCCAGTCCACTTTGTTCCACAAATCCAGACGACACAGGTTTCTGTACAATGGTGGATGCTTTATTATCGGACAGTTGGCGAGAGATTCAAAATGTCCCCAAAGGTCGCCATGAGTCTACTTGGAATGACACTTCTCCATGAATCTCTGCCCTACACACAGAGACAGTATCTTTTATAGGAATTAAACAAAAGGGTTATCAGTCACATGGGCGATTGTATTAAACATAGTTTCAAGCAGGTAATTATCAATTTACAAAGCCCGATGAACAGCGATGTCCTGTGCTAACGTGTGAATAGATTACAGAAGCTCATTATCATATTCTTCACGGTGATGTGTTGATGTGAAGAGATGATAACAGAAGGGTTTTGCCTGCTGGAAATGGGGGATTCACATCCCTATGGTAATATGGAGGGGAAGGAAGACAATGGGAGTGGGAGGCAGTTTAACAGGGTTGTGGCCAAGGCTAGCAGTCTTGTGTGGAAAGGGCAAATCCCTCTGTCCAGGACTACAGGGGGAATCCACATGTGTGGCTCCACTCGGCTCTATTTCTGAGATACAGTCAGCCTCCCCCCTGACTGAGATGTTCTGTCTGTATTGTAAGAGGACAGGCTTTCCGTTGATACTGCAGTAAGGCCTTTGGTAGTGGAACGTTTAACCCTTGAGTCACCAATGTGTCCTGAAAGAGAAGCAAAGCATGGAACTGACCCCTCTTTGTTCATTTTAACTTCCTCACCAAGATGCCAATATTTTCATGTACAAGTTTGACCAAGACGACTTTGCTGCACAGGCGCTATGACAACAGATGAATGGACACCGCGCAACAATCACCAGACACGGGTGTCCCCTCCCAGTCAGGGAACACTTCAGCAGTCAGGGACATTCACCCTCAGAGCTTCGGGTGACCATCCTCCAAGGGAGACTCCAGGATACACAACGACACAAAGTGGCCGAGCAGAAGCTGATAGCCAAGTTCGGTCCACATGGGAATGGCCTCAACTGGGACCTTGGGCTCATGTCACACTACAGGGGACCCCACTACACTATACACTCTCTCAAAGACAGGCGCACACACAGACACACACACAGACACACACACACACACACACACACACAGACACACAGACAGACACATATACACACACTCACACCCATAAACACACGCTCACAGGCTTATACTTCTTCACACTCACACTCACATGCCCATAGTCACTCACTCTCTCTCTCATGCACGCGTGTACACACACATAGGTCTTCGGGATGAATTTGCATTTGCACAATCTGCAGGCAGTCAATGCAGGCAGGCAGTCAATGGAGTATTTTATACATTCCACTTTGGAACTAGGACCAGTCTGCTCAGAGTGTGTCTGGGAAAATTAACAAACAGTGAAATTCACAACTAATCCTGGAGGAACCTGTTTGGGGGAGGTCACAGCACAGAAATAGACAAGTGAATATTTTACGTGTGGCCTTACAGTAAGTCTGCAGTGGTGGGTAGAGTGGGTTCTTTCTTGATTATATGTTTTATTGAGCTATGTCTCTTGATTAAACTTAAAATATAAGCCATAAGTATTAATTTCACCTGGAGCAGTGTTTGGTAGAGGAATAAGACAGTGCTATTTTCTGGGTCTGTAGATTGAAAGAAACAAAAATGGCTTTAGTAGAGTGATATGCTCTTCTTGTCGGATGTGGGAGCTTTAGGGAGAGTTTACCAGTTACTGAGGATTATGTCTGCAATAAATGCTGTTGGGTGGAGAAATCAGATCGAATGGATTGGTTGGAGAGACAGTTAGAGACCATGAGGTATTTACAAAAGCAAGGGGATGTGATGGATGGCAGTTATAGGAAGGGGGAAAGTCTCAGATAGTCACATTGATGGGTTAACGCCAGGAAAGGTAAGACAGGTAGGCAGGTAATGCAGGATTCTTCTGTGGTTATCCCCATTTCAAACAAATATGCTTTTTTGGAAAATGAAGGGAGTGATGGATTCTCAGGGGAACAAAAATCCCATTCAGGCCCAACCCCTATCCTCTCACCCTGCATTCCCCAAAACCATTCCACCGAACCTGCACATCTTTGGACGTGGAAGGAAACCAAAGCACCCGGAGTACCCCATGGAGAGAATGTGCAAACTCGACACAAACAGACACCCAAGGGAGGAATCAAAGCCAGGTCCCTGACAATGTGAGGCAGCAGTGGTACCCACTGAGCCGCCATGCCATCCCCAGGAGAATCTCAGCAGGTTTTCAGCCATTGTGACTGTGCTGTCTCTTTCAGACGATTCACCTCAATCCTGCAAATCTTGTGCAAGAAGATGTTGTGCACCACTTCCCATCAACTGAATGCAGACATGGAGATTTTCCCAAAGTAGATTAGAAATCAAGTTGACAATCAATTGTTGGCTTCTTGATTAATCAATCTCGCTTCCCCAAACGGACAGTTGAGAAATTAACCAAATTCCAATGTTGCACAACTCAAGTCTGAGGAATATGGAGCAGACAAGAAAATAGCAAAGGGCTCAATGTTATTTTGTGCAGCACCTTGAAGATATTTGCAGTTACTGAGGAAGGAGTAAGTGGAGATGTTGCAAAAAGCTGCATTGAGGACAATTCAACAGAATCATAGCAGGCATTCAGCCCATTGTGACTGTGCTGTCTCTTTCAGACAATTCACCCCAAGATCTCTCAATTCCTGGAATTACCTTGTGCAAGTTTCGAATAATCATCGTTAAAAGTCAGACAACACCAGGTTGTAGTCCAACAGGTTTATCTCAAAGTACTAGCTTTCAGAGCTGCTGCTGCTGCTTCGTCAGGTGGTTGTGGAGTATAAGATTGTAAGATACAGAATTTATGGCAAAAGTTTACAGTGTGATGTCTCTGAAATTATATATTGAAAAAATTTGGATTGTATGTGAAGTCTCTCATCTTTTAGAAAGACCAGGTTGGTTTCAGTTCTTTCATGTGTAAATCACAAAATGTTTTTCATTGCCAATTGAAATGGCAAGCTGTCCAATAAAAGCTAAATGCTGTGAATGCTGGAAATCTGAAACAGAAAAAATGCTGGAGGAATCATGACTCAAAAACATGATTGAATTTTCTGAAAAAGTCACAAAGAGGATTGATGAGGGCAGAGTGGTGGATGTGATCTATATGGACTTCAGTAAGGCGTTCGACAAGGTTCCCCATGGGAGGCTGATCAGCAAGGTTAGATCTCATGGAATACAGGGAGAACTAGCTATTTGGATATAGAACTGGCTCAAAGGTAGGAGACAGAGGATGGTGGTGGAGGGTTGTTTTTCAGACTGGAGCCCTGTGACCAATGGAGTGCCACAAGAATCAGTGCTGGGTCCACTACTTTCTGTCATTTATATATATGTTAGTATCATTATGAGGTATCATTAGTAAGTTTGCAGGTGACACCTAAATTGGAGGTGTAGTGGACAGCAAAGAAGGTTCCCTCAGATTACAACGGGATCTTGATTAGAAGGGCCGATGAGCTGAGGAGTGATGGGTGGAGTTTAATTTAGATCAATGTGAGGTGCTGCATTTTGGGAAAGCAAATCTTAGCTGGGCTTATACACTTAATGGGAATGTCCCAGGGAGTGTTGCTGAACAAAGAGACCTTAGAGTGTAGGTTCATAGCTCCTTGAAAGTAGAGTCGCAGATCGATAGGATAGTGAAGAAGGCGTTTGGTATGCTTTCCTTTATTCTAAATCAGTTGTGTACAGTCTATGCAGAGAGATAAGAACCAACAAAACATTGGAATGTTGACATTTCTCAAAGCTTCTGTATCGTTGTGAACAAAAAGGCATTTTGTACTTGGGCAGGAACCGATCTCTGTTCATTGTCAGGCACCAAGAGGGTCTGAGAATTGAAAGAATGATGTGATAATTTGTCAGAAAGACCTGAGACTGTGTTGTTTCCCTGTTACACCTTGGCAGCAGCTGCCCGAAACTTTAGTGTATCCCTCAACATGTCATCTGAGATGTTGGAACATGCTGGGCTGTAACACTCGCTTGATGCCAAGACTTTACACTGGCAAATGGCTATGTGTGCCCAAGTAGCATATTGGGTAAACCACTGTCCTCCTAAGTGTGGGATTGTGGGGTTAATTTCCCTCTGGGCTGCTAAAATTTTAAGCTTAGTCTTTGTAGCTGACTTTTGTCCCATGATTCCTGAAGAAGGGCTGACGCCCGAAACGTCGATTCTCCTGTTCCTTGGATGCTGCCTGATCTGCTGCGCTTTTCCACCAACACATTTTCACCTTTACGTCTAATCTACATTATAAACATCCCCATGTCTGCATTCAGTTGATGGGAAGTGCTGTCCAACATGAACTTGCACAAAGGTGTCGGGGATCTGCAGGATTGGGTCGAAATTGCCTGAAAGAGACAGCAGAGCCACAATGGGGAAAGAACTGCTGAGATTCTCCTGGGGCTGGCATGGTGACTCACAGTGTCAGGGACCTGGCTTTGATTCCTCCCTTGGGTGTCTGTTTGTGTCGAGTTTGCACTTTCTCTCCATGGGGTACTCGGAGTGCATTGTGTTCCTCCCACAGCCCAAAGATGTGTAGGTTCGGTGGATTGGCTTTGGGGAATGCAGGGTGAGAGGATAGGGATTGGGCCTGGATGGGATGCTGTTCAGAGGCTGAGTGTGGACTTGATGGGCTGAATGGCTTGTCCCCCTCACTCTAGGGCTTTTATGAACAAGTTTGGAGCAGATGGTCAGAGCTCTGCTGCAGATCCCAGTCAAGGCTTTTCTAAGGGACTGGCATCCAGGTGTGTGTTCATATCCTTCTTTTCCCTGATCTTCCTGAATGTTCCATAGCTTTGGCCAAAGGGGTCATGAGCTGTGTTCACATCATCCAATGGGGTCACATTGGCAGGAGCTAGACAATGGATTTACTCAGACTGACACTTCCAGTCATCGAGTCATAGAGATGTACAGCACAGAAACACACCCTCGGTCCAACCCGTCCATGCCGAACAGATATCCCAACCCAATCTAGTCCCACCTTCCAGCACCCGGCCCATCTCCCTCCAAACTCTTCCTATTCATATCCCCATCCAGATGCCTTTTAAACGATGTAATTGTACCAGCCTCCACCACTTCCTCTGGCAGCTCATTCCACACACACACACCACCCTCTGCCTGAAAGAGTTGCCCCTTAGGTCTCCTTTATATCTTTTCCCTCTTACCCTAAACCTAAGCCCTCCAGTTCTGGAGTCCCCCACCCCAGGGAAAAGACCTTGGCGGTTTACCCTATTCATGCTCCTCATGATTTTATAAACCTCTGTAAGGTCACCCCTCAGCCTCCGATGCTTGGATCCTATCCTTAGAGGAACTGGTATCAGCTTCCACTGCTGTGACTCTGTGTTCAACCTCATCCGTCCCCTTTTCCAGGTCTCCCAGCTGCTGTTCATGCTTCTGCAGCATAATAGAGATCGGGGCCAGCTTCACCTCTATCTGCTTCCCCAACATCTCGCGAGATTTCGCGAGCTCCTTCACCAGGGACGTTGATGTTTCACAGTGTCCTGGGATTCTACAACCTTTTCAGAGTCCCAGGATATTGAGATGGTACTGAGCTCTGCAACATGATCGTCCGAGATCACCGCCATCTTGGATCCCCAGAGTGCAGTGAGAGAATAAAACTCAGAAAAACACACAATGAAATGTCAGGGTGCAGTATTTAAAGGCTGCCATTTTCACATTAGCTATGCAGCCCCAGTGGCCTAATGGATAAGGCACTGGCCTCCTAAGCCAGGGATTGTGGGTTCAAGTCCCATCTGGGATGTCAGACTCTTCCTTATGTGTTGTTAATCTTTAATCCACTTTGCAAACATCCCCATGTCTGTATTCAGTTGATGGGATGTGGTGTCCCATGTGACCTTACACAAGTCTTTTGGGATTTGCAGGATTAAGGCTGAATTCCCTGAAAGAGACAGCACAGTCACAATGGCTGAAAACCTGCTGAGATTCTCCTGGGGATGGCATGGTGGCTCAGTGGGTAGCACTGCTGCCTCACAGTGTCAGGGACCTGGCTTTGATTCCTCCCTTGGGCGACTGTTTTTGTCCAGTATATTGGAGAAGTGTCAGCCTGAGTTATCCACTTTATAGCTCCTGGCATGACAACAGTGAAGGGTATTGGTGTGACCCCATTGGATGATGTAAACCCAGCTCATGACCCCATTGGCCTAAGCCACTGAACTGTCTGGAAGGTCAGGGACAGGAGGGTAGAAAAACTCATCTATATGACAGTCCTTAACAAAGCCTTGACCTGGCCCTGCAATGGAACTCTAACCATCTGGTCCAAACGTATTCAGAGAAGCCCTTGAGTGGGGTGGGAGCAGGCCATTCAGCCCATCCCACCCAGACAACTCACCCCAATATCCTGCAGATTCCCGAATATCTTGTGCACCACTTCCCATCAACTGAATGTAGACATGGAGATTTTTCCAATGTAGATTTGAAATAAAGTTGATGAAAGATAGGCAAGGAAATGGCAGGTACCCCAGATGGGACTCTAACCCATAATCCTGGGTTTAGGGGGCCAGTGCCTTATCCATTAGGCCACTGGGGCAGCACAGCAGGGCTGAAAATCACACCCTTTAAATACTGCATCCTGACTGCTCATACTGTGCGTTTCTGAGTGTTTTTCTCTCACTGATTGTTTTTTACCTCTTCCATCTCATGCTCAATTGTTGGCTGCTTGATAAATTAATCTCACCTCCCATTTCTCCCCAAACGGATAGATGAGAAATCAACCAAACTCCAACTTTGCACAACTCAAGTCTAAGAAAAATGGAGCAGACAGGAAAATAGCAAAGGGCTCAATGTTATTTTGTTCAGCACTTTCAAGATATTTGCAGTTAGTGGGGAAGGTGGAAGTGGAGATGTTGCAAAAAGCTGCTTTGAGGACAAATAAGAGGATCTTCGTGGGCATTCAGCCCATTGTGGCTGTGCTATCTCTTTCAGACAATTCACCCCAAGATCTCCCAAATCCTGGAATTATCTGGTGTACGTTTCTATGAAATATCATTTGCCTTAATCTCAATGCAGGCACAGTGAAAGAGGTTGAAAAATCGAGTTAATTTGGATTGAGATGAAGTTGACATGGGATGAAAATCAGCCACTGCAAAGACCAGGCTTAAAAATGGAACACCAGAGAGGGGAAGTGAATCTGCAATCCCTCACGTAGAAGGCCAGTGCCTTATCCTTTAGGCCACACAGGAGCAGTGTATGAGTGCCCTTGGAAACAGGTGACCTCAAATAATCGCTACAGCCTAGTACATTCCAAGATCAGTAACTACACACTGAGGGACGCACTAAAGTAACGGGCAGTTGCTGCCAAAGTGTAACAGAGAAACAACACAGTCTAAGGTCTTTCTGACACATTATCACATCGTTCTTTCAATTCTCAGACCGTCTTGGTGCCTGACAATAAACACAGATCAGTTCCTGCCCAAGTGGAAAATGCCTTTATTTTTCACAACGATACAGAAGTTTTCAGAAATGTCAAAATTCCAAAGTTTTGTTTTTTCCATGAGGCATCTTATCGAAGGCCTTTTGGAAATCTAGGTAGATAACTTCCACTGGGTTTTCCTGGTATAACCTACTTGTTACCTCTTCAAATAAGTCTAACAGGTTTGTCAGGCACACCTCCCCTTATTAAATCCATGCTGACTTGTTCTAACCCGACAATGCACTTCCAAGAATTTAGAACTCTCATCCTTAACAATGGTTTCAAGGATTTTACCTCCCACCGAGATTAGGCTCATCTGCCTATAATTTTCCATCTTTTGTCGTGACCCTTTCTTGAACAAGGGGGTTATAACAGCGATTTTCCAATCATCTGGGAATTTTCCTGACTCCAGTAATTTTTGAAAGTCTACATCCAACGCCTCCGCTATTTCCTTAGCCATCTCCCTCAGGATTCTAGGATGTAGCTCATCCAGGCCAGGAGATTTATCGATTTTTAGACCTTTTAGCTTTCTCTTTTGTAATGGCTACCATATTCAAATCTGCCCCCTGTTTCTCCTTAATTGTTGGGATATTACTCATGTCTTCCACTGTGAAGACTGACACAAAGTACCAAGTTCTTCAGCCATTTCCTTATCTCCCTTCACGAGTCTTCCTGCATCAATTTGGAACGGCCCAATTTCTACTTTTGCCTCTCGTTTGTTTCTTTTGTATTGAAAGAAACTTTAACAATCATTTCTAATATTACTGGCGAGCTTACCTTCATATTTGATCCTCTCCTTCCTATTTCTATGTCTTTGTTATCCTCTGTTTGTTTTTGTCGTCTTCCCAACCTTCTGATTTCCCAGTGCTCTTGGCCTCTTTATACACTCTCTCTTCTTCAATGAGACATTTCCTGACTTCCTTTGTTGGACACGACAGTCTAATTGGGAGTCACTCACCAATTAAGAGGAAGAAGGTACTTTTGAGTCTTAGAAAGGAGAAAGTGGATATTCCTTTGTTACAGGAGACGCACTTTGATGACAGGGAGCATTTGAGACTACAGCAGAATGGCTTTGGTCAGGTTTACTTCACATCATTTAACACCAGAAGGAGGGGAGTGGCTGTATTGGTGAGGAGGAATCTCCCAGTTAAGTTACTAGAATGTGTTAAAGACACACACACACAGGAGGTTTGTAATACTCAAACCCCTGATCAATGGGTTAGAATATGATGTTTTAAATGTTTATTGCCCTCCAGCTCATTCCCTCAAATTTCTGATAGATGTGTTCTCTAAACTGATCAGTCTCAAGTCCCAGCATATCATTAAAGAGGGAGATTTTAACTGTCTCATGGATCCCACAGTACAGAGGTTGCCCAAAGGCCACCCCCCTCTCCCCGATCCCCTCTGTACAAACTAAACAATTAGTGGATCTGTGTGTGGAGTGAGGGTTGGTGGACATCTGGAGGTGTCTCCACCCTACAGGCAGGGATTTTACGGTTTTGTTTTCCAATCCACACAGATGTCACACCAGGATTGATTTTTTTTCAATCCCCGTGGCAACCCTGGGCTTGGTGGCACCTTGTACGATCGGTAATATTACCATCTCTGATCACACTCCAGTGGACCCGTTGGTGAAAATGAATTCCGTTAGAGTGGGTTCAAGCAATAATTTTGTGGAGCATTTCTCTTGGGAATTTCAGGCGTTCCTCGACATTAACTCAGGCTCGGTTAGTAGCCCACCTGTCCTTTGGGAAACTGCCAAAGCCGATGCCAGGGGGTTAGTTCTTCCCTACTCTGCCAGTAGGAGGCGGCAGAAGGGTGAGCGGCAATGTCTCCTCGAAGCACGGTTGAAGGCAGTTGAGCAGGTTTACTGTGACAGGCATTGATCAAGTTACAGAGGATTATGGTGTTGCTGTCTGTATTGGATTCCATACTCACGCAGACAGCAAAGAACGAGCTTACTTTTGCAAAGCAAAGGTTATATGATCATGGTGACAGGCCTGGTAAATATTTAGCACATCTCGCCAAGAAAAGGAGCGCCCCTCAAGCTATTACGGTGATTAGGGAAGGGTCTGGGAATCGAACATGTGACTCCAAAAAGATTAATGTGTCATTCCAGAGATTGTACTCTAAGTTATACCAATCTGAGGTTTGTGAGGAGGGGCGGGCCAAAATGGAGGCTTTATTCAAGGATCTGGAGCTCCCGGGTGTGACCCCCGAACAAGAGTCTTTTCTCAATGTCCCCTTATCAGAGCAAGAGGTGCAGGAGGCTGTGAAGCAGCTTCAGAGTGGAAAGGCACCCGGTCCTGATGGACTTCCCAGCAAATTATAGAAGGAATTTATAAACATATTGTCAGGCCCGATGTTCAACATGTTTAATGACTCATACAACCATGATTGTCTCCCGCCATCTCTGAGAGAGGCCAATATTTCACTTATTCTTAAAAAAGGGAAGGTCCCGGGGGACTGTGCTTTGTACAGGCCCATTTCACTCTTAACTGTGGACTTTAAAATCCTCTCCAAGACCCTTGTGTTCAGGCTGGAGACTGTGTTACCTTCTATTGTTAAAGAGGACCAGACGGGCTTCATAAAGGGCCGCAGATCCTCCAATAATGTTAGGAGGCTGCTTAATGTAATTCAAGTGTGTCAACAACAGTCAATATAGGGATTGGTGATTTCTCTAGATACAGAGAAGGCGCTTGACCGAGTTGAGAGGCCGTACCTTTTCTATACTCTGGAGCAGTTTGTTTTGGGCGTAGTCTTTATAAGATGGGTAAAGGTTCTCCACAATGACCCTCTCGCTGAGGTCATCACCAACAGGGTGTGATCAATCAATTTTAACATTTTTTGGGTCAGCCGGCAGGTCTGTTCCCTTTCCCCACTGCTTTTTACAGTGAGGATTGAATCATTGGTGGAGGCCATTTATAGGGATCCCAATATATCAGCTCCAGACGTGGGGTCAAATTTACATCAGAGTTTATTGTATGTGGACGATGTCCTAATTTCTTTCGTCAAATCCAGCAGTTTCAGTACCTCGTCTGTTCGCATGCATCTGTGTGTTTGCCACCTTTTTGGGGGACAAGATTAATCTTGCAAAATCAAAGGCTATGCCTATGGGTGGTGTTATGAAAGTGTTAAGTCTTGAGGGTGAATATCGATTCCCATTTAAATGGTCACAGGGGGGTTTTGTGTATTTGAGCATGTTCATTACTCCAGTTCTGAATCGGCTGTTCAAAGCCAATTTTGTTCAATTATTTGACAAATTCAAACAAAACCTTCAAAGATGGAGGCGCTTCTGGTCTCGTGGTTGGGTCGGATAGCGCTTATTAAGATGAATATTCTCCCTCGTTTACGATGCCCTATATGGATGCTCCCCCTGATTTTCGATAAGCAAACATTCAGGAGACTGAACGGCTGGTTCAGCCCCTTTATTTGACATCGTCAGTGGCCCCTCATTAAATGAGCTAAACTGCGATTGTCTCACAGACTGGGGGGGAGTGGATCTCCCAGACATTAAAAGCTACCAACTAAGCTCACTTTTATCCTACATGAGTGATTGGGCTTGTGGGGACCCTCTTTCAATATGGTTAGATATTGAAACCTCCCAGGCTAAGGTGACCCCTTACTCACTTGCTGTGTTTGGACAAAATGAGGACAGTTCGGGAATATTACCATAACCCAATAGTTATCGATACTGTTAAAGCATGGAGGGCAATTCGGCAGAGGGAAGGCAATATTGGCAAGACATCTTCTCTTACACCGGGTATGCCGGGTTTTCAACCGGGGTTGATAGATTCAGGATTCAAACATTGGGCAGCTAGGGGTGTGTCTTGCGCGGGTGTTTTGTTTGAGGGAGACACAATGATGTCCTTCGATCAGTTAGGACGGAAACACGAGCTATCTAACAAGGACCTCTTTAGTTTTTCTCAAGTTAGGGATTTTATTCAAAAAAAGACGACACTTTTGACTGATCCCGACACATCCGACATAGAGAGGAGGGTGCTCAGTGCTAAGAGTACACTTTCTGTCAGCACTTTATATCATCAATTGGGGGGCGGGGGCACTCAGATGAGTTCGATCGACATTGTTGGGTTTGGGAGAGAGAGCTTGGTGTTGAAGTCTCCTCAGAGGCAAGGTATCAGTATGCAATTGGACCCATGCTTTACAGTTGAAGATTCTCCACAGGTCCCACTTGGCCCCAGACTGTTTGTCAAAATTTAAACCACTGGTATCTTCAACATGTTTCAAGTGCAAGGTCGGTACAGGCACTCTTCCCCATTGTCTCTGGTCCTGTGGGAAGCTTCAAACATACTGGAGTGCTGTGGTGGGTGCCATGGAGAGGATTTTGGGTGTAAGGGTGGAGAAGGACCCGATCTCTCTTCTTCTGGGCCTGCCCAGTGTGCTCCCTGCAGATGAGCAGACGAAAAACATCTAAATATCCTCATCTTTTGTGCAAGAAAGAATATCTTGTTCGGTTGGTTATATGAAAACCCCCCTGGGCCTGTTGGGTTGGCGGAAGATTGTTATGGAGCATATCCCCTTGGATTTTCTCACAAGTATGGTACACAACAAAACTGAGGGCGGGTTGGAATTGTTTTTACATTTTTCTTGTATTTTCTTGAAATGTTTTAATTTGTATTGTTTTGTATTTGTTGTAATATTAAAAAATACATTTTTTCAAACAAAACATATTTTAAAAATTGTGATCGTCATTTAAAAAGGCTCTGTAACACGAGTGAAAATCTTCAAGAAAGCTTACACTTACAGAGTCATAGACTTGTCCAGACCCTTCAGTCCAACTCGACCATGCCAACCAGATCGCCTCAATTAATCTAGTCCCAGAAGGCAGCATTTGGCCCATATCCCTCATTTGTTCTTGTCTTTCTGGGACCATTCCTTCAATGATGGCTGTGCACACATTGAGCTTGCTAGACTTCCATACTGTCCTGCTGGCATTGAACAGAAAAAAGTGCAGGTGAAATAAATTCATTCCACACTCAATAATTTATATTTTAAATTGTATGAGTCGGACCAAGGTAATAGTGACCCTAAAGGTGGAAGATGCATGAAAATATTTGTTTTGCAAGTAATGATGAAGCAGTTATGAAGGGGCTCTGACATCACCATGGTCTGCAAATCATAATCGGCGTAAACAGACTCAAGAACTAAAGAGAAACCAAGAACATCTCACCGATATTACCATGAAGGTTGGTCACAGCGAAGGATCAATAGTGAGACCGCAAAAACACATTTCATATCTCTCTGTGCTGGAACTTTCTGCTGTCTTTCTCCATTGAAACTGGACCGAAGGGCCTGTTTCCACATTGTAGGGAATCTACCTCAATCTAATCTAATCTAACAAATAATATCCACTGCTCTATTCTTTCTGCCAAAGTGTATGACCTCACACATTCCCACATTGTCTTTCATTTGCTGCATTTTTGGCTACTCCCTTAACCCATCCATCTCCCTCTGTAAACTCTGTGAGTCAGCCTCAGCAGTTGCCTCCCCACAAATGTTTGTCCAATCTGTGGATGTGGCACTCCAAGTTCTGCAACGATGGCCCAACTACCTCACATCTCCATCAAAGCCTCCTTGCAATTGTATTCAATACCTTGACTAAGAAAGGTAAGGGCCCAAATGCATAGCCACAGCCCCATCAGTTCCAACCTTGAACACCCAGATTTCAATCATTCCCATTGACATATTGGACATCATCATAAATACCAAACATGCAGGTAATCTGGGGTTCAGCTGGTAATGTCGACAGAATATAGCTTAGTCTGATACCAACACAACCAAAACAGAAGTTGCTTTGTCCACAGATAGGTAGGTCTATCTGTTGGAGCCCCAGTGATCTCATGGGTAAGGCAATAACTTCCTAAACCAGAGAATGTTGGCTCAAATCTTACTTGGGGTATTGATTCTGTGGAAACCTTCACTGTGCAGCTGATCTCAATCCTGTATGGTCACGTGACCATGGCAACAAAATCAGGCATTCTCAATTGATCCTCAGCTGGAGAAACTTGACCTGATAGAAAATTGGCCAAACTAAATTAAACAGCAGTTATCAGCTCCAGAGAACAGTGCAACTAAGATCAAAGAGTTACAAAGATTCAAGAAGAACCAGTTCCAACCAGACTGAGGGTTGTATAGATTAGATTACTTACAGTGTGGAAACAGGCCCTTCGGCCCAACAAGTCCACACCGCCCCGCCGAAGCGCAACCCACCCATACCCCTACATTTACCCCTTACCTAACATTACAGGCAATTTAGCATGGCCAATTCACCTGGCCTACACATCTTTGGACTGTGGGAGGAAACCGGAGCACCCGGAGGAAACCCACGCAGACACGGGGAGAACGTGCAAACTCCACACAGACAGTCGCCCGAGGCGGGAATTGAACCCGGGTCTCTGGTGCTGTGAGACAGCAGTGCTAGCCACTGTGCCACCGTGCCACCGTATATTGGAGAAGTGTCAGCCTGAGTCAATCCACTTTATAGCTCCTGGCATGACAACAGTGAAGGGTATTGGTGTGACCCCATTGGATGATGTGAACCCAGCTCATGACCGTATTGGCCAAAGCCACAGAAGATTCTGAAAGATCAGGGACAGGAGAAGAGGAAAACACACCTGAACGCCAAACCCTTAGCAAAGCCTTGACTGGGTCCTGCAGTGGAGCTCTGACCATCTGCTCCAAAACTGTTCAAAAAAGCCCTTGCGTGAGAAGGGCAGGCCATTCAGCCCATCTCATCCACACTGACCCTCTGAAGAGTATCCCATCCAGGCCCAACCCCTATCCTCACACCCTGCATTCCCCAAAGCCAATCCACCGAACCTGCACATCTTTGGACGATGGGAGGAAACAAAAGCACCCGGAGTACCCCATGGAGAGAATGTGCAAACTCGACACAAATAGTCACCCAAGGGAGGAATCAAAGCCATGTCCCTGACACTGTGAGGCAGCAGTGCTACCCACTGAGCCACCATGCTGTCCCCAGTAGAATCTCAGCAGGTTTCCAGCCATTGTGATTGTGTTTTCTCTTTCAGGGAATTCACCTCAATCCTGCCAATCTTGTGCAAGAAGATGTTGGGCACCACTTCCCATCAACTGAATGCAGACATGGAGATTTACCCAAAGTAGATTAGAAATCAAGTTGTCAAAGTACAAGTGACTAACACGCCAGATGGGACTCGAACCCACAATCCCTGGCTTAGAAGGGCAGTACCATATCCATTAGGCCACGGGGGACACACAGCAGGCTGAAAATCACAGCCTTTATGTACTGCACCCGACCTCTCATACTGTGTGTTTCTGAGTGTTATACTCTCACTGATTGTTTTTTACCCCGACCATCTCATGCTAAATTGTTGGCTGCTTGATTAATCAATCTCACTTCCCATTTGTCCCCATATGGACAGATGAGAAATTAACCAAACTCCAATGTTGCAACTCAAGTCTGAGGAATATGGAGCAGACGAGAAAATAGCAAAGGGCTCAATGTTATTTTGTGCAGCACCTTGAAGATATTTGCAGTTAGTGGGGAAGGAGTTACTGGAGATGTTGCAAACAGCTGCATTGAGGACAAATCAACAGAATCATAGCAGGCATTCAGCCCATTGTGGCTGTGCTGTCTCTTTCAGACAATTCACCCCAAGATCTCGCAAATCCTGCAATTACCTTGTGCAAGTTTCTAATAATCATCGTTAAAAATCAGACAACACCAGTTTGTAGTCCAACAGGTTTATCTCAAAGTACTAGCTTTCGGAGCACTGCTGCTTCGTCAGGTGGTTGTGGAGTATAAGACTGTAAGACACAGAATTTATGGCAAAAGTTTACAGTGTGATGTCACTGAAATTATATGTTGAAAAAAATCTGGATTGTGTGTGAAGTCTCTCATCTTTTAGAATGACCAGGTTGGTTTCAGTTCTTTCATGTGTAAATCACAAAACGTTTTTCATTGCCAAGTGAAATGGCAAGCTGTCCAATAAAAGCTAAATGCTTTGAATGCTGGAAATCTGAAACAGAGAAAATGCTGGAGAAATCATGACTCAAAAACATGATTGAGTTTTCTGAAAAAGTCACAAAGAGGATTGATGAGGGCAGAGCGGTGGATGTGATCTATATGGACTTCAATAAGGCGTTCGACAAGGTTCCCCATGGGAGGCTGATCAGCAAGGTTAGATCTCATGGAATACAGGGAGAACTAGCTATTTGGATACAGAACTGGCTCAAAGGTAGGAGACAGAGGATGGTGGTGGAGGGTTGTTTTTCAGACTGGAACCCTGTGACCAATGGAGTGCCACAAGAATCAGTGATGGGTCCACTACTTTCCGTCATTTATATATATGTTAGTATCATTTTGAGGGATCATTAGTAAGTTTGCAGATGACACCAAAATTGGAGGTGTAGTGGACAGCAAAGAAGGTTACCTCAGATTACAACGGGATCTTGATTAGAAGGGCCGATGAGCTGAGGAGTGATGGGTGGAGTTTAATTTAGATCAATGTGAGGTGCTGCATTTTGGGAAAGCAAATCTTAGCTGGGCTATAGACTTAATGGGAATGTCCCAGGGAGTGTTGGTGAACAAAGAGACCTTAGAGTGCAGGTTCATAGCTCCTTGAAAGTAGAGTCGCAGATCGATAGGATAGTGAAGAAGGCGTTTGGTATGCTTTCCTTTATTCGAAATCAGTTGTGGACAGTCTACGCAGAGAGATAAGAACCAACAAAACATTGGAATGTTGACATTTCTCAAAGCTTCTGTATCGTTGTGAACAAAAAGGCATTTTGTACTTGGGCAGGAACCGATCACTGTTCATTGTCAGGCACCTAGAGGTTCTGAGAATTGAAAGAACGATGTGATAATTTGTTAGAAAGACCTGAGACTGTGTTGTTTCCCTGTTACACCATGGCAGCAGCTGCCCGAAACTTTAGTGTATCCCTCAACATGTCATTTGAGATGTTGGAACATGCTGGGATGTAATACTCGAATGATGCCAAGACTTTACACTGGCAAATGACTATGTGTGCCCTAGTAGCATATTGGGTAAACCACTGTCCTCCTAAGTGTGGGATTGTGGGTTTAATTTCCCTCTGGGCTGCTTACGTTTTAAGCTTGGTCTTTGTAGCTGACTCTTGTCCCATGCCAACTTCATCACGATCCAAATTAACTGCATTTTTCAAACTACTCTGTTCAAAATAACTGTGCCTGTGTTGAGATTATGGTGAATGATGTGTAATAGAAACTTGCACAAGGCAATTCCAGGATTTGGGATATCTTGGGGAGAATTGTCTGAAAGAGACAGTGCAGCCACAATGGGCTGAATGCCCGCTAAGATTCTGTAGATTTAGAACATACTACATGGACCATAGAACAGTACAGCACCGAACAGGCCCTTCAGCCCACGATGCTGTGCCGTCCATTGATCCTCATGTATGGACCCTCAAATGTCTGTGACCATATGCATGTCCAGCAGTTTCTTAAATGTCCCCAATGACCTTGCTTCCAGAACTGCTGCTGGCAACGCATTCCATGCTCTCAAAACTCTCTGTGTAAAGAACCCAGCTCTGACATCCCCTCTATACTTTCCTCCAACCTGCTTAAAATTATGACCCCTGGTGTTAGCCATTTCTGCCCTAGAAAATAGTCTCTGGCTATCGACTCTACCCATGCCTCTCATTATCTTGTATACCTCAATTAGGTCCCCTCTCCTCCTCCTTTTCTCCAATGAGAATAGTCCGAGTTCAGTCAACCTCTCTTCATAAGATAAGCCCTCCAGTCCAGGCAGCATCCTGGTAAACCTCCTCTGAACCCTCTCCAAAGCATCCACATCTTTCCTATAATAGGGCGACGAGAACTAGACGCAGTATTCCAAGTGCGGTCTAAGCAAAGAAAGCATTTGTCCGCAATGCAACCTTTTGCAACATCTCCACCTACTTCCTCCCCACTAACTGCAAATATCTTGAAAGCGCTGCACAAAAAAACATTGAGCCCTTTGCTATTTTCCTGTCTGCTCCATTTTCCTCAGATGTGAGTTGTGCAATGTTGGAGTTTAGTTGGTTTCTTGTCTGTCCGTTTGGGGACAAATGGGAAGCGAGATTGATTTATCAAGCAGCCAATTTTTTCGCATGAGTTGGAAGTTGTAAAAAACAATTAGTGAGAGCATAAAACTGAGAAAAACACAATATGAGCCATCAGGGTGCAGTATTTAAAGGCTGCCAGTTTAACAGCAGATGCGTAGCCCCAGTGGCCGAATGGATAAGATGTTGGGCTCCTAAACCAGAGCTCGTGTGTTCAAATCCTATCCTGAGTGACGAACTTTCATAAGTTGCCTTCTTCGAACTTTACTTCTAATCTACATCATAAACATCCCCATGTCTGCATTCAATTGATGGGAAGTGCTGTCCAACATGAACTTGCTCAAAGTTGTTGGGGATCTGCAGGATTGGCTTGAAATTGCCTGAAAGAGACAGCAGAGCCACAACGGGGAAAGAACTGCTGAGATTCTCCTGGGACTGGCATGGTGACTCACAGTGTCAGGGACCTGGCTTTGATTCCTCCCTTGAGTGTCTGTTTGTGTCGAGTTTGCACATTCTCTCCATGGGGTACTCGGAGTGCATTGTGTTCCTCCCACAGCCCAAAGATGTGCAGATTTGGTGGATTCGTTTCGGGGAATGCAGGGTGAGAGGATAGGGATTGGGCCTGGATGGGGTGCTCTTCAGAGGCTGAGTGTGGACTTGATGGGGTGAATGGCTTGTCCCCCTCACTCGAGGGCTTTTATGAACAAGTTTGGAGCAGATGGTCAGAGCTCTGCTGCAGATCCCAGTCAAGGCTTTTCTAAGGGACTGGCATCCAGGTGTGTGTTCATATCCTTCTTTTCCCTGACCTTCCAGAATGTTCTGTAGCTTTGGTCAAAGGGGTCATGAGCTGGGTTCACATCATCCAATGGGGTCACATTGCCAAGTGTTCGACAACGGATTTACTCAGACTGACACTTCCAGTCATCGAGTCATAGAGATGTACAGCACAGAAACACACACTCGGTCCAACCCGTCCATGCTGAACAGATATCCCAACCCAATCTAGTCCCACCTTCCAGCACCCGGCCCATCTCCCTCCAAACTCTTCCTATTCATATACCCATCCAGATGCCTTTTAAACGATGTAATTGTACCATCCTCCACCACTTCCTCTGGCAGCTCATTCCACACACACACGCCACGCTCTGCCTGAAAAAGTTGCCCCTTAGGTCTCTTTTATATCTTTTCCCTCTCACCCTAAACCGAAGCCCTCTAGTTCTGGAGTCCCCCACCCCAGGGAAAAGACCTTGGCTGTTTACCCTATTCATGCTCCTCATGATTTTATAAACCTCTGTAAGGTCACCCTCAGCCTCCGATGCTTGGTTCTTATCCTTAGAGGAACTGGTATCAGCTTCCACCGCTGTGACTGTGTGTTCAACCTCATCCGTCCTCTTTTCCAGGTCTCCCAGCTGCTGTTCATGCTTCTGCAGCATGATAGAGATCGGGGCCAGCTTCACCTCTATCTGCTTCACCAACATCTCGCGAGATTTCGCGAGCTCCTTCCCCAGGGCCTGGTAGATAATCAAGTCCGAGGATCCTGCAGGCTGGGCCGGGGTCCTGGCCCCGGACACTGCTCCTCCCTTCTTCAACATCCCTGGACGATGAAACCGCAGGTACGTTGATTTTTCACAATGTCCTGGGACTCCACAATCTTTTCAGAGTCCCAGGATATCGTGACGGTCCGGATTGGGTGGGATAGAAATTCTTCCCCCTTGTGCTGTGGTGCGAAGCTCTGCAACATGATCGTCTGAGAACACCGCCATCTTGGATGCCCAGAGTGCAGTGAGAGAATAAAACTCAGAAAAACCCACAATGAGAGGTCAGGGTGCAGTATTTAAAGGCTGCTATTTTTGCTTTAACTGTGCAGCCCCAGTGGCCTAATAGATAAGGCATTGGCATCCTAAGCCAGGGATTGTGGATTCAAGTCCCATCTGGGGTGTAGGGATCTTCCTTATGTGTCGTTAATCTTTAGTCCACTTTGCAAACATCCCCATGTCGGCATTCATTTGATGGGATGTGGCATCCCATGTGACCTTACACAGACTTTTTGGGGATCTGCAGTATTAAGGCTGAATTCCCTGAAAGAGACAGGACAGTCACAATGGCTGAAAACCTGCTGAGATTCTCCTGGGGATGGCATTGTGGCTCAGTGGGTAGCACTGCTGCCTCACAGCGTCAGGGACCTGGCTTTGATTCCTCCCTTGGGTGTCTGTTTGTGTCGAGTTTGCACATTCTCTCCATGGGGTACTCCGGGTGCTTTGGTTTCCTCCCACAGCCCAAAGATGTGCAGGTTCGGTGGATTGTCTTTGGGGAATGCAGGGGGAGAGGATAGGGGTTAGGCCTGGCTGGGATGCTCTTCAGAGGGTCAGTGTGAATGTGATGGGCTGAATGGCCTCCATCACCCCACTCTAGGGCTTCTCTGAACAAGTTTGGAGCAGATGGTCAAAGGCCCAGTCAAGGCTTCGTGAAGGGACTGCCATCCAGGTGTGTGTCCCTGTGCTCCTTTTCCCTGATCTTCCCGAATGTTCAAATCAACATCATCACATTAAAGATATTTTGTTTCTTGTCTTAATGAGAAGGGATTTGCCTTCAATAGCACAAAGGTTTTGGATGTTGTCTCTTGAGGTCTGTTGATGAAACCGTTGATGTGCAGGGCCAACTGCAGATAATGGCAGAGACACTCTCCAGTGGTGACTGTCAGCATTACCAGTCGTGAAGACTTCATCCAAGAAACTGACGGTGATCTTGACCGCAGTCCCACCATGGCCTGCAAATCACAATCGGCTTAACCAGACTCAAGAACTAAAGAGAAACCAAGAACATCTCACCGATATTACCATGAAGGTTATTCCCAGCAAAGGATCAACAGCGAGACCGCAAAAACACATTTCATATCTCTCTGTGCAGGAACTTTCTGCTGTCTTTCTCCATTGAAATAATATCCAGCTGCTTTATTCTTCCTACCAAAGTGTATGACCTCACACATTCCCACATTGTCTTTCATTTGCTGTGTTTTTGGCTACTCCCTTAACCCATCCATCTCCCTCTGTAAACTCTGTGAGTCAGCCTCAGCAGTTGCCTTCCCACAAATGTTTGTCCAATCTGTGGATGTGGCACTCCAAGTTCTCCAACGATGGCCTAACTACCTCACATCCCCATCATAGCCTCCTTGCAATTGTATTCAATACCTTGACTAAGAAAGGTAAGGACCCAAATGCATAGCCACACCCCATCAGTTCCAACCTTGAACCCCCAGATTTCAATCATTTCCATTGACATATTGGACCTTATCATAAACACCAAACATGCAGGTAATCTGGGGTTCACATGGTAATGTTGACAGAATATAGCTTACTCTGACACCAACACAACCAAAACAGAAGCTGCTTTGTCCATAGATTGGTAGCTCTATCTGTTAGAGCCCCAGTAACCTCATGGGTACGGCACTAACTTCCTAAACCAGAGATTGTGGGCTCAAGTCTTATTTGGGGTTTTGATTTTGTTGAAACCTTCACTGTGCAGCTGATCTTAATCCTGTGTGGTCAGGTGTCCATGGCAACAAAATCAGGAATTCTCAATTGATCCTCAGCTGGAAAAATTTGACCTGACAGAAAATTGGCCAAACTAAATTAAACAGCAGCTATCAGCTCCAGAGAACAGTGCAACTAAGATCAAAGAGCTACAAAGATTCAAGAAGAACCAGTTCCAACCAGACTGAGGGTTGGAAATTGGAGAAATGTCAGCCTGAGTCAATCCACTTTATAGCTCCTGGCATGACAACAGTGAAGGTTATTGGTGTGACCCCATTGGATGATGTGAACCCAGCTCATGACCATATTGGCCAAAGCCACAGAAGATTCTGGAAGATCAAGGAAAAGTATGGGAGGAACACACACCTGGATGCCAGTCCGTTCGCGAAGCCTTGACTGGGCCTTGCAGTGGAGCTCTGACGATCTGCTCCAAACCTGTTCAGAGAAGCCCGAGAGTGGGGTGGGAGGAGGCCATTCAGTCCATCACATCCACACTGACCCTCTGAAGAGCATCCCATCCAGGCCTAACCCCAATCCTCTCACCCTGCATTCCCCAAAGCCAATCCACCGAACCTGTACATCTTTGGACTGTGGGAGGAAACCAAAGCACCCGGAGTACCCCATGGAGAGAATGTGCAAACTCTACACAAACAGACACCCAAGGGAGGAATCAAAGCCAGGTCCCTGACACTGTGAGGCAGCAGTGCTACCCACTGAGCCACCACGCCATCCCCAGGAGAATCTCAGCAGGTTTTCAGCCTTTGTGACTGTGTTGTCTCTTTCAGACAATTCACCCCCCATCCTGCAGATCCCCGAAAATCTTGAGCAAGAACATGTTGGGCACCACTTCCCATCAGCTGAAAGCAGACAAGGGGGATTTCTCCAAAGTTAATTAGAAATAACGTTGACAGTGAATAAGCCATAAATAATCCGACACCCCAGATGTGACTTAAACTCAAAATCCCTAATCCAAAAGCCCCAGTTTAGGAGACCAGTGACTTATCCATTAGGCCATTGGGGATACGCCCATCATAGTCAAATGGCAACCTTTTAATACTGAACCCTGCCCTGTCATATTGTTTTTTTCTGAGTTTTCTACTCTTACTGATTGTTTTTTACCCCTTCCATTTCATGCTAAATTGTCGGCTGCTTGATAAATTGATCTTGCCTCCCATTTGACCCCAGACGGACATTTGAGAAATCACAGCCGGTCAGACAGCGTCCGAGGAGCAGGAGAGTCGACATTTCGAGCATAGGCCTGAAGAGCTTATACTCGAAACATTGACTCCCCTGCTCCTCGGATGCCGCCTGACCAGCTGTACTTTTCCAGCACCACACAGTTTGACTCTGATCTCTCACATCTGCAGTGCTCACTTTCTCCCAGTCGAGAAATCAACTCAACTCCAACTTTGCAGACCCACAGTTTGAGGCAAATGGAGCAGAAGGAAAAGGGCTCAATGTTATTGTGTGCAGCACTTTCAAGATATTTGCAGTTAGTGGGGAAGGAGGAAGTGGAGATGTTGCAAAAAGCTGCATTGAGGACAAATCAACAGAATCTTAGCGGGCATTCAGCCCATTGGGGCTGTGCTGTCTCTTTCAGACAATTCACCCCAAGATCTCCCAAATCCCGGAATTACCTTGTGCAAGTTTCTATGTCACATCATTTGCTATAACCTCAACGTAGGCACAGTGATTTTTAACAGAGTACTGTTGATGAAAAATTCAGTCAATGTGGATTGAGATGAAGTTGACATGGAATGAAAATCAGCAACAAAGCCCAGGCTTAAAACCCAAGAACCCCAGATGGGACTTGAACCATCAATTACCAGCTTAGGGAAGCCAGGGCCTTATCTATGAGGACCCTCGGGCTCCCACCTTGCACTGTCTGTGGAAAGTGTTGACCTCAAACGAGTGCTACAGCTGAGCATGTTCCAAGATCGAGGATTATATGTTGAGGGACACACTAAAGTATGGAGCAGCTGCTGTCAAGGTGTAACAGTTAAAGAACACTGTCTAAGGCCTTTCTGACCAGTTATGACATCGTCCCTTCATTTCTCAGACCCTCTTGGTGCCTCAGAATGAAGAGAAATCGTTTCCTTTCTCAGTAGAAAGATCTGCCCGAACTTGCGAGACCCCACTTTGTGGAAGAGAGCCAGCCCTATATCAGGACAGGAAGGAGATTCCAATGGCCCAACATGGATTGTTCCAGTTAAAATCCTTTCTCAGATGGATAGAGCTATAGAGCGAGTAAAGTTGTGGGAATTTGGGAAATTCTGATAATCTGTTTTAATATTTAGTTAATAAAATCAAGTTGAACCGCAAACCAATTTTGTCCCCCATTGTCTGCATCACCAACAAGAATACTGAAGGAAAGTTGAGTTTAATTACATTGTGTTACTAATGTTCATCTGGTTGATCAGTGGAAATTAAAAGCCATGTCACACAACAGGCAGAGTCAATCTTTAGCTGAGTAGAAATTCCGCAGAGAGAAACAGACTTACTTTGTGATATAATAGGTAATTCCTGTCCCATTGATCTATTAACTACAGGGAACTTTCAGATATGTGGTATCTTTAGAGCAATTAAATATCCTTCCAAGATATATGCTTTCACTCTCAACTGAAGATGTTATAACTTCAATGGCTAAGAGTATTAACCAATAAATCAATGCCAAGCCAGTTGAAGTATTACACTTAGCACATCATCATCGCTGTATTTGCAGAATGCAGCATAACCTATTCCGTCTTCTAACCTACTGACAGCCTACTTTTCAGAAGTCTCCTTACACGACTCTGAAAACAAATTAAAAGAAACCAATTAAACCAAATAAGCACAAATTAAAATGTCCCAGTCATTTAAAAAGGCACTGTAACAAAAGTCAAAATATCCCAAGAAAGCTTACACTTACAGAGTCACAGAGTTGTACAGATCCTTCGCTCCAATTCGTCCATGCCAACCAGATATCCGAAAGTTATCTAGTCCCACAAACCAGCATTTGGTCCATATCCCTCTGAAACCTTCTTATTCATGTCCCCATCCAGCTGCCTTTCAAATGTTACAGAATCTTAGAGTTATACACCACAGAAACAGACCCTTTGGTCCAACTCGTCTATGCCGACCAGATATCCTGAATTAATCTAGTCCGACTTGCCAGCATTTGGCCCATATCCCTCTAAACCCACCCTGTTCATATACCCCCATCCCGATGCCTTTTAAATGTTTTGGAGGAGCCGGTGTTAGACTGGGGTGGACAAAGTTAAAAATCATAAAACACCAGGTTATAGTCCAGCGGGTTATTATTCTTCTCACTGTAAACCTATGCCCTCTGTTTTTGTACTCCCCCACCCTGGGGAAAAGACTGAAGCTATTCACCCTATCCATGTCCCTAATGATTTTATAAACCTCTATAAGGCCTCCCTTCAGCCTCCAACACTCCAGAGAAAATAGCCTCAGTCTATTCCTCCTCCCCCGATAGCACAAACCCTGTAACCCTTACAACACCCTTGTAAATTATTTCTGAATGCTTGCAAGTTTTACAACCTCTTTCTATAGCAGGGAAACCAGAATTGAACGCAGTATTCCAAAAGGTGGCCTAACCAATATCCTGTACAGCCACAACCCAACATCCCAATTCCTATACTCAATGCTCTGACTCATAAAGGCAAGTGGATCAAATGCCTTCTTCACTGTGCTATCTACCTGCAACTCCTTCTCTTCCTAATCTGTGTATAGGTGAGTTACAATAATCTTTTTGCATTCTGATATGAATAGATTCACTCTTTTGTTAATTCAACATATCCAGGTTTAATTGGATACTTTTAAACACCAATTCAATTGGTTTGTGAAGAAGACATCCACAAGAAAGGGTCCCTTTTAAAATTAACCTGTTAGTGACCAACCAAGGATCCAGGTAAATGAAGAAAGGAAACCATTTCATCCCTGCTCACCTGGGAGCTTAACAATTTGGGGTATCTGTCTGGAACTGTAATAACGTGGGGAACAATTCTCACACCAGCCTCTCTTTGTAAGTGCTCCATGTATTTACGAAACAATGCCCTTCACCAGCACATCTCAGTGATATATTTAACATTCCATTCACATTAATCACTCCAAGGGCATGATCTACATTAAGAATATAAACAGTAAGTGTTGAAACTCTCAGGTTTGGAAGCATGTGCTGAAAAAAACAAAATGAATATTGCAAATTGATAATTGTGTTTCTCTCCACAGATGCTACCTGAGCTGCATTTCAATATTGCCTGATTTTATTGCAGATTTCCAGCACTTGTGGCATTTAACTTTTGTATTTTTTTTTATGTAAGGAAAATGGAGATTTGAAAATATTGAATGGGACTTTTGCTCATTAACCTCTTGGGAATTGTCTGCTATTGAATGATTTGATTCAGACTTTAGACAAGGTGCAATCATGACAAAGTCTGTGGGATTGTACTTATTATATATCAAGGAACAGCTCATCAAATCAGGCAATCCTCTGAAACATATGAATTCTCACCTCAAGTTTGGGGAGAATGGTATAAAGGATAAGTATTAGATGGGGTGAGATCTGATCAACATCAGAAAAACTTTGATCTTAAAACTACAATTCTACAGTGAATGTGAAATATTGCGAAGTGTATGGTTAATTGTCCATGATATTTGTTCCTCCTTATTTAATTTCTATAAGTATCCGTAGAGTAATCTATAAACATATATTTACGAACCATTGTCATGCATTATTTTGGTAATTTTATAATTTGCCATCACTTTCTCTTCACCTTATTCAAGGAGAGTGTTTATTACAGTGAGTGATACCACACAGTATTTCAATTGCACTGAATTGGTTTTTGAAAGATAACTCAATAAATACAGGTTGATGCTGTTGATGGTTCCTGTCAATATATTTCGTTGACCTGTTCAGACGTGTTATGATGTTAAGTCTTAGGCAGAAAGAGGAAGAAGGTATAAGTAAGGTTCAAGAAACTGAAGACAGACAGAGCCCTGGAGATAACAGGAATGAACTCAAACTAGGAAATAGAGAATTTGAAGGGACCATGCAATGTTTATGGAAAACAGGATTAAGGAACCTCCAAGGCATTTTACTGAGGGATAACAAGCAAGAGGTCACCAGGGAAAGAGTATGTCTTCTCAGAGCAAAGGAGGGAATTTACACATGGAGCCGGAGGAAGTGGGTGAGGTTCTTAATGAATAAACTGCATTGGTATTTCCAAAGGATTCTGGGTAGTCCAAGATGGAGGACGGGAAAAAGTTGTGACTGTAAGAGTTGCCCCTTTTTTGAGTCATTTTAGGTCTTGGGGGTGATTTCCTCAAATTCCAGGAGCAGCAATTACTGTTTTATTATGCAACTTTGGAGAAAAAAATCTCAAAACAACGGCACATTTAAAAGGAAGAAAGGCAGACAAAGAAAGCGTGTACTTGGTCAGGAGGGCGGGAGGGAAGAAACCTACACTGCTCACTGATATGGATAGGAAGGGTCGAGAGGGATATGGGCCCAGTGTGGGCGAATGGGACGTGATTAGATTAGGATATGTGGTCTGCATGGACGAGTTGGAGCCAAGGGTCTGTTTCCATGCTGTACATCTCTATGGGTCTATGACATGGTGGATGGTGAGTCTTGTATATTGATATTCTAGAGCATGTCAATATTAAAAAGGAGGTGTTGGGTGTTTTGAAAAGCATTAAGGTAGACAAGTCCCCAAGACCTGATGGAATCTATCATAGAATCCTGAGAGAGGCAGGTGTGGAAATTGCTACGGATTTGTACAAAATATTTGTATCCTTTACAGTCACAGGAGAATTCCCAGAGGACTGGAGAATACCCAATGTTGTTTCTTTCTTTAAGAATGGCAACAAGAATAATTCAGGAAATTAAAGGCCAGATTGGCTTCCTGCAACTTCCTGTTATTCATTGCTTCGACATCACTGTCTGTACTTGGATGGTACCCTCCGGAAGTCACTCTGTAAAGATCACCACCCCTCTCCCTTGGGGTCTCAGGATCTCAAGGTGTTCCTCACTTTGGCCAAGGTTTTGGTCCATGTGTAATGGTTTCCTGAATGTGGTTCCTGTGAAGTGCCTTGTGCCATGAAAAGGGATCCCTACATGCAGGCTGTAGTTGGGTTGAAGTGTTATGGAGAGCAGGCAGGAAAGTGGAGTTGAGGCCGAGATGAGATCAGCCATGATCGTGTGGAATGACAAAGCAGGCTCGAGGAGCTGAATTGCCGATTGTTTAAGATCTTCGGAACACAACCAAAGACAGAGCTATCAATTGCCGTGGGTGTCTAACATGGTATCTCACCTCAGATGCATCCTGAAGAGGGTGTCCATGTTCAAAGCCAGGAGTTGTGAGTTCATATCCCATTTGGGCTGTTATGTTTTTAAACATGAACTCTGATCAGCACCCTGTGTCTGTTTGATCTCAGTTCCAGTTAATAAGGGGAGATGGTGGTGCAGTGCTAGACCTGGAGTAGGAATCCAGAACACCAAGTTCATGGTGTGGGGGAGATGGACTGTAATCCCAACATACAAGGTGGAGAAATCTCAGCTCAGGAGGAGCTTTGTCTGATGGGAACCATATATTGCTATTGAGGTTTGTTAGGAAGCTAACTGGTTCCATATTCTCCTTTCAGGAAGAAAACCTGGTGAGACTACAGACCCACAGCAATGTGGTTGACTCACCCTCTGGGCAATAAACGCTGGCCTAGTCAGAAACATATCGCATTATTTCCCTGTAGCTCGGTCACAATCCTGGAACACCCTCCATTGATTCATTGTAGGTTTACCTCAACAAATGGTCAAAAATCACACCACACCAGGTTATAGTCCAACAGGTGTATTTGAAAACACGAGCTTTCGGAGCATTGCTCCTTCATCAGGTGTAATGAGAGAGGAGGCATCAGACACAGAATGTATCAGTAAAATATCAAAGGGTCATACAAGTGATGCGAATGTATTGAACAAATCCAAAATGGCCGACTCCCTCCTGTTAAATCTTCAATCAGTTCGAAAGGAGATACGGGCAGCACATGGATTGCAGTGGTTCAAAAAGATAGCTCCCCATCACCTTTCAGGAGAAACTAGGGAGAGGCAATAAATGTTGATCGAGCCAGCAATGTTCACGCCCTAGAACTGAATAAAAACAATCCCACAATGGAATAAACCGCCAGGGGAAAAGTCATAGTGTAATGACTTGAAAACATCAAGCCCCAACTTTGGATGGTTTCTGTTCTTATGTTTTACATTAATATCCAAAACGCACCAGTCATTGACATAAAGGTTATGATTTGGAGGAGCCGGTGTTAGACTGGGGCGGACAACATTTCAAATCACACAGCACCAGGTTATAGTCCAACAGGTTTATTGGGAAACACTAGCTTTCGAAGAGCTGCTTCTTCATCAGGTAGTTGTGGAGCAGGATCGTAAAACACTGAAGTTTTAGCAGCAGGATTGCAGTGTCATGGCATGTAATATTAAACAAATTAAGCAGAAGTCTTTCATCTTTTAGAATGATCATGTTAGTTTCAGTTCCTTGTTATGTACATCCCAGACCTTTGTTAATGTTACATTCTCAAGAGAGTTTTAACAATCAGTGCCATCTCAGCTCAGATAATGCATTGAAGATGTGAGGTTAAAATCTGTCTGTGTCCCAATGTTCGGTCAGACTGATTCTATTTCTAAAGTGGCATTTACAGAATATGACATGGTTTAATGCAGTTTTTGAGCAAAACAAAACATAATTCTGAACGTACAAATTCACCCCACAAACGTATATGTGTGTGCATGCAGGGGAGACCGAGTGAGTGTGTGCATTTGGGTGTGCGTGGGAGGGGGCGATGGTGTGAGTGTCTGTGAGAGTGTGTGTATGTGTATGTGTTTGAGTGTAATGGGGTATATATTTGTGAGAAGGTGTGTGTGTGGGTGTGAGTGTGGGAGCATGTATGTGTATTGTGTAACAGGATGTGTGAGTGTGTGTGTGTGTGTGTGTGTGTGAGTGTGTGTGTGTGTGTGTAGTGCAGTCGGGTCAGCTGTAGTGTGACATGAACCCAAGGTCCCAGTTGAGGCCATCCCCATGGGTACCAAACGTGGTTATCAGCCTCTGCTCGGCCACGTTTCGTTGTAGCCTGTCCCAAAGCCCACCTTGGAGGATGGTTACCTGAAGGATCGAGTTTGAAAGTCCCTGATCGCTGAAGTGATCTCCGACTGGGAGGGAACACCTCTGTTTGGTGATTGTTACGCGGTGCCCATTCATCTGTTGCCGTAGCCTCTGCTCGGTCTCGCCAATGTACCATGCATTGGGCATCCTTCCCTGCAGCGTATGAGATAGACAACATTGGCCGAGTCACATGAGTACCTGCCGCGTACATGGTGGGAGATGTCCCCATGTGTAATGGCGGTATCCATGGCGACACTCTGACACGTTTTACAGTGTCTGCTGTGACAGGGGTGTTTGGTGTTGTCCTGAAGGCCGGGCAGTTTGCTGTGAACAATGGTCTGTTTAAGGTTTGGTGGCTGTTTAAAGGTGAGAAGTGGAGGGGTGGGGAAGGTCTTGGCGAGGTGCTCATCCTCATCGATAATGTGTTGCAGGCTGTGGAGAATGTGACGTAGCTTCTCAGCTCCTGGTAAGTACTGGACAATGAAGGGTACCCTGTTGGTTGCAGCTCGTGTCTGTCTCCTGAGGAGGTCATTGCAGTTTCTCCCTGGGGCATGTCAGAACTGGCGATTGATGAGTTAAGCATCGTATCACATTCTTATCAGGGCATCCTTGTGTACTTCCAAGTGCCCCTCACATTCCCCCTCACCTGAACAGATCCTGTGTAAGTGTACGGCTTGTACAGAGGGAACGGCTGTTTTAATATGTTGAGGGTGGGTTTGTGGTTGAGTGAGGTGCTGTGGTGCCCATCCTTGATGGAGATGCATGTGTCCAAGAATGAGACAGATACTAAACAGTAGTCCATGGTGAGTTTGATGGTGGGATGAAACTCGTGAAATGTTGGTGAACATAAATGTTGGGAGAGTGCAGCATTGTTCTGACATGAACACAACCAAGGTTGAGGGGATCAATTCTCCTGACATGGCCCCAGAAGCACGTGTTGTCCCAGTGACCTAACAGCTCCATCTCTGATCTTAGACAATAGACAATAGACAATAGACAATAGATGCAGGAGTAGGCCATTCTGCCCTTCGAGCCTGCACCGCCATTCAATATGATCATGGCTGATCATTCCTAATCAGTATCCTGTTCCAGCCTTATCTCCATACCCCTTGACTCCACTGTCTTTAAGAGCTCTATCCAATTCTTTCTTAAAAGAATCCAGAGACTGGGCCTCCACTGCCCTCTGGGGCAGAGCATTCCACACAGCCACCACTCTCTGGGTGAAGTAGTTTCTCCTCATCTCTGTCCTAAATGGTCTACCCCGTATTTTTAAGTTGTGTCCTCTGGTTCGGCACTCTCCCATCAACGGAAATATGTTCCCTCCTGCCAGAGTGTCCAGTCCTTTCATAAGCCTATACGTTTCAATCAGATCTCCTCTCAGTCTTCTAAACTCAAGGGTATACAAGCCCAGTCGCTTCAGTCTTTCCGTGTAAGGCAATCCTGCCATTCCAGGAATTGACCTCGTGAACCTACGCTGCACTCCCTCAATAGCCAGAATGTCTTTCCTCAAATTTGGAGACCAGAACTATACACAGTACTCCAGGTGTGGTCTCACCAGGGCCCTGTACAGCTGCAGAAGCACCTCTTTGCTTCTATACTCAATCCCTCTTGTTATGAAGGCCAGCATGCTATTTGCCTTCTTCACGACCTGCTGTACCTGCATGCTTGCCTTCATTGACTGGTGGACAAGAACACCCAGATCTCTCTGAACAGCCCCTTTACCTAATTTGATACCATTGAGGTAGTAATCTGCCTTCCTGTTCTTGCCACCAAAGTGGATAACCAGACATTTATCCACATTAAACTGCATCTGCCATGCATCTGCCCACTCACCTAACTTATCCAGGTCACCCTGTAATCCCCTAACATCCTCATCACATTTCACCCTACCACCTAGCTTTGTGTCATCAGCAAATTTGCTAATGTTATTGCTGATACCATCTTCTATATCATTTACATATATTGTAAAAAGCTGCGGTCCCAGCACGGATCCCTGCGGTACCCCACTGGTCACTGCCTGCCATTTCGAAATGGAGCCGTTAATCACTACCCTTTGTTTCCTATTAGCCAACCAATTCTCTATCCAATCTAGTACTTTGCCCCCAATCCCGTGCGCCCTAATTTTACTCACTAACCTCTTGTGTGGGACTTTATCAAAAGCTTTCTGAAAGTCCAGGTACACTACATCCACTGGATCTCCCTCGTCCATCTTCCGAGTTACATCCTCAAAAAATTCAAGAAGATTAGTCAAGCATGATTTCCCCTTCATAAATCCATGCTGACTCTGTCCTATCCTGTTACTATTATCCAGATGTGCCGTAATTTCATCCTTTATAATAGACTCCAGCATCTTTCCCACCACTGAGGTCAGACTAACTGGTCTATAATTTCCTGCTTTCTCCCGCCCACCCTTCTTAAAAAGTGGCACAACATTAGCCGCCCTCCAATCCTCAGGAACCAACCCCGATTCTATTGAACTCTGGAAAATAATCACCAGCGCATCCACGATTTCCCGAGCCACCTCCTTCAGTACCCTGGGATGCAGGCCATCAGGTCCCGGAGACTTATCAACCTTCAGACCTAACAGTCTCTCCAACACCAAATCCTGGCAAATAGAAATTCCCGTAAGTTCAGGTCCTTCAGCCACTGTTACCTCGGGGAGATTGCTTGTGTCTTCCCCAGTGAACACAGATCTGAAGTACCCATTTAATTCCTCTGCCATTTCTTCGTTCCCAGTAATATATTCCCCTGCTTCTGTCTTCAAGGGCCCAATTTTTGTCCTAACCATTTTTTTGCCTTGGACATACCTAAAAAAGCTTTTACTGTCCTCCTTTATATTCTTGGCCAGTTTACCTTCGTACCTCATTTTTTCTCTGCGTATTTCCTTCTTACTAATCCTCTGTTGTTCTTTAAAAGCTTCCCAGTCCTCCGTTTTCCCGCTTATCTTCTCTAAGTTATACTTTTTCTCTTTTAACCTTATATGTTTCTTTACTTCCCTTGTCAACCACGGCCGCCCATGTCTCCTCCTGGGATCTTTCTTCCTTTTAGGAATGAACTGATCCTGCATCTTCTGCATTATACACAGAAATATCCGCCATTGTTCCTCCACGGTCTTCCCTGTTAAGGTATTAAACCATTGAACTTTGGCCAGTTGCTCCCTCATAGCTCCATATTTCCCTTTATTCAACTGAAATATTGTCACTTCAGATTGTACCCACTCCCTCTCAGCTACTGCCTGTGGTTTACATCCCTTCTGGGGATACTTTCAATTTAAACATTCTCTCCAATTAAAACCCTCTCACTGCATTCTCTCCATTCAAATTAAGTTAATCTCTGACCTAATGTCTTTAAAACTCTACATGGCTGCTTTGAGATCATGGAATTAAAACATTTCCAAGTCAGTTTGGTACATGTGGCAACAAATGTTTGATGAACTGGAGCGAAAGGGAGTGGAATTAATTTCTCAGCTCTCCCAAAGAGACAGCATTGACATGATGGGCTTCAGTATATACAGTCACATTCGAAGATTCATTGATCTGAAATTAAACAGTCAAATGTCTGTTTCCCCACAGTCGCCTCATCTGTTGTTCGTTTCCTCACTGATGCAGGAATTAACATTGACCCATTTGTTCTTGTCTTTCTGGGACCATTCCTTCAATGTTGGCTGTACAAACATTGAGCTTGATTGACCCCTATACTGTCCTGTTGGTATTTAACAGGAAAACATGCAGGTGAAATAAAGTTATTCCACACTCAATAATTTATATTTACATTCAATGAGTTGGACCAAGATAACAGTGACCTGAAAGATGGAAGATTCATTGAAAATATTTGGTTTGCAAGTAATGATAGACACAGTGAAAAGTTTTGTCTTGTGAGCAATACAGGCAGCTCACAGAGTTCAGTAACATAGATAAGTAAATAATAGGGAAACAGCAGCAGGAACAAAAACACAGGTACAGGCGAATATTGAGAGCCTGTGAGACCGTTCAGTATTCTAACAACAGTAGGGTAGAAACTGTTTCAAAACCGTTGGTGCATGTGTTCAGGCTTCTGTACCTTCTCCCCGATGGTAGAGGTTGTAGAAAAACATTGCCAGGGTGAGATGGATCTTTGAGAATGCTGGAGACCTTTCCTTGACAGTGGGCCTGGGAGATGGATTCTATAGATGGGAGGTTGGCCTTTGTGATTGTCTGGGCCAAGTTCACCACTCTCTGGAACTGTCTCCGATCTTGAATGGTACAGTTGCCATACCAGGTACTGAGACATCCAGACAGAATGCTGTCGATGGTGCACCTATAAACGTTGGCAAGGGTATTCTCTGTCAGTAATATCCGATGTTCTGGCGGGATCAGTGTTGAAGGGTTGGTTTGTTGATGAGAGTGTGATGAGAGCTAGCTTCCAAAAGCAAACTCTCCAATCGCACTCTTAGGAATCTCGTCCCCATCCAGAAACAGCAGCCACTTGATCACCACCTTCAACATTCAATCCTGCAGATCCTCGAAAATCTTGTGCAAGATCATGTTGGATACCACTGACCATCAACTGAATGCAGAGATGGGGATTTTTCCAAAATAGATTAGAAATAAAGGATAAGCCGCAGAGACACCCCAGATGGGGCTTGAACCCACAATCGCTGGCTTAGGAGGCCAGTGCCTTATCCATTAGGCCACTGGGGCCCCACGTGCTGTCTGCCAATGGCAGCCTTTAAATACTACACCCTGCCCTCTCATCGTGTGTGTTTCTGTGTGTTGTCCTCTCACTAATTGGTTCTTACCCCTTCCATCTCATGCCACATTGTTGGCTGCTTGATAAATTGATCCCGCCTCCCATTTCTTCCCAAACGGACAGATGAGAAATCAACCAAACTCCAACTTTGCACAACTCAAGTCTGAGGAAAATGGAGCAGACAGGAAAATAGCAAAGGGCTCAATGTTATTTTGTGCAGCACTTTCAAGATATTTGCAGTTACTGGGGCAGGTGGAAGTGGAGATGTTGCAAAAAGCTGCATTGAGGACAATTCAACAGGATCTTTGCGGGCATTCAGCCCATTGTGGCTGTGCTGTCTCTTTCAGACAATTCACCCCAAGATCTCCCAAATCCCAGAATTATCTTGTATAAGTTTCTACTAAACAGAATTTGCCATAATCTCAACACAGGCACAATGATTTTTAACAGAGTAGTTAAAAAATCCAGTCAATTTGGATTGAGATGAAGTTGACATGGGATGAAAATCAGCCACTGCAAAGACCAGGCTTAAAAATGAAATCCCTGAAATCCCAGATTTCAGAGGCCAGTGCCATAGCCATTAGGCCACGAGGGCACTATATTGGCAGACCACTGGAAACAGTTGACCTCAAATGAGTGTGACAGCCAAGCACACTCCCAGATCTGTGACAACACACTGAGGGACGCACTAAAGGTTCAGGCAGCTGCTGCCAAGGTGTAACAGGGGAACAACACAGTCTCAGCTCTTTCTGACAAATGATCACATCGTCCTTTCAGTTCTCAGACCCTCTTGGTGCCTGACAATGAACAGAGATTGTTTCCTGCCCAAGTACAAAATGCCTTTCTTTCCACAACGATACAGAAGGTTTGAGAAATGTCAATATTCCAATGGTTTGTTGGTTCTTTTCTCTCTGCATAGACTGTACACAACTGATTTAGAACCTTTGTATGTATTTCCAAATGATGTTACAAACTGTTTCAATACTTTGTTAATAAAATCAAGTTGAAATGCAAATCAAATTTAGTCTCCCTTTGTCCCCATCACCAACAAGAATACTTGAGTAAAGTTGTGAGGAATTCATCAGAGCAATGAGACTCCAGCAATTCTTCCAAGATGTCAGCAATGATCCCAATGAGCCAACCAACGAACGGGAACAGTCATCAGAGAGATCCATCGTGGAGCGACCAAAGAAGGAGTCGATTTGTATCCCTGCGGAGGGCCGCTGTCCTGACCTTGAGATGTATGCTCAACCGTCAGGAGATGGGTGAATGACAGATTTAAAAATCACACAACACCAGGTTAGAGTCGAACATGTGGAAGCACTAGGTTTCGGAGCACTGCTCCTTCATCAGGTGGTTGTGGAGAATAAGATTGCAGGACACAGAATTTATAGCAAATGTTTACAGTGTGATGCAACTGAAATTGTATCTTGAGAAAGACCTGGATTGTTTGTTAAGTCTCTCATCTTTTAGAATGGCCAGGCTGGTTTCGTTCTTTCATATGTAAATTGCAAAACTTTTGTCAAAAGTTACATTCTTAAGTGAACTTTAACAATTGGCGTCCTGTCGGCCCAGATGATGTATTGAAGGTGTGAGCTCCCCTGTGTGAGGCTGTCTGTGCCACAATGGTCAGACTGATCATAATCTAATAAACAGATTTACAGCATCTTACATGGATTCATACAGTTTTTGAGCAAAGTAAAATGTAATTCTGTAAGTACAAGTTCATCATACAAACTTATATGTGTGTGTGTATATGTGTGTCTGTGGGTGTGTATGTGTGTGTGTATGTGTGTGTGTGCGTGAGTGTGTATGAGTGTGTGTGTATGTGTGTATGTATATGTGTGTGGTTTTTTATGTGTGTGTATATGTGTGTGTATATGTGTGTGTATATGTGTGTGCGGATGTGTATGTGTGTGTGTAAATGTGTGTGGGTGTGTATGTGTATGTGTGTATATGTGTGTGTGTATGTCTGTGTATATGTGTGTGTATATGTGTGTGTAGATGTGTGTATGTGTGGGTGTGTATGTGTGTGTATATGTGTTTGGGTCTGTATGTGTGTGTGTATGTGTATGTGTGTATATGTGTGTGGGTGTGTACTTTTGTGTACGTGTGTGTATGTGTGTGCGCGTATGTGTGTATGTGTGTGCGCGTATGTGTGTATATGTGTGTGTGTATATACTTTTGTGTGTGTGTGGGTGTGTGGGTGTGTGGGTGTGGGTGTGGTTGTGTAAGTATGTGTGAATATATGTGCGTGTG